>NW_022317859.1:0-1020 GCF_002776525.5 Piliocolobus tephrosceles
CATTCTCCATGTGTGGGATCAAGTCACTCTGGGATCACACCTGGCTTGCGGCTCTTGCAGAAGCACTGAAAAGATCCACTCATCACCATAGAGAACTCTCTGTAAGGGCTGCAGAGATCTCAATACAGCTGATTATGGGTGGGGCAACCTGAGCACCATGGGTACGAAAGGCCTGAAGTCTATTTGAAGCCTTTTTATATCAATAAGCTACTGTTACCATGGGAAATTCAGATGAATAAAAGACAGCTAACATCACTTGGAGATTGTCTCAAGATGATGCTAGAATTTCCTAAGTCTCTATGTCTTTTTAAGAGCCACACTCCACATTTGATTCTTTCCTTTCTTCTTTTGAGGGCTTTTCTTAACTTGATAATTCATATATAGAATAGAAATGAAAATCAGGGCCAGGCGCGGTGGGTCACGCCTGTAATCCCAGCCCTTTGGGAGGCTGAGGCATGTGGATCACAAGGTCAGGAGTTTGAGACCAGCCTGGCCAAGATGGTGAAACCCTCGTCTCCACTAAAAACACAAAAATTAGCCGGGTATGGTGGTACATGCCTGTAATCACAGCTACTCAGGAGGCCGAGGAAGGAGAATCGCTTGAACTCGGGAGGCGGAGGTTGCAGTAAGCCGAGATCGCACCATTGCACTCCAGCCTGGGCGACAGAGCGAAACTCTGTCTAAAAAAAAAAAAAAGAAAAAAAGGAAAAAAAACATCGGCTGGGTGCAGTGGCTCATGCCTATAATCCTAGTATTTTGGGAGGCTGAGGTGGGAGGATCACTTAACACCTGGAGTTTGAAAACAGCTTGGGCAACATGAGGAAGCCCTATCTCTACAAAAAAAACTACAAAAAACTAGCCAGGTATGGTAGCATGTGCCTGTAGTCCCAGCTCCTTTGGAGGCTGAGGTGGGGGATCTCCTGAGCCCAGGAGGTCGAGGCTGCAGTAAGCTGTGATCGTGCCACTGCACTCCAGCCCAGGTGACAGAGTGAGTCCCTGTCTCAAAACAAAACAAACAAA
>NW_022317860.1:0-447 GCF_002776525.5 Piliocolobus tephrosceles
AGGCCAGGTGTGATCCCAGAGTGACTTGATCCCACACATGGAGAATGTGAGACCTTGAAGGCCTCTCCTCTCAGTCAGCACTCAGGTCAGACCCAAAACTGTGGGTTTCAAGTCCCAACTCTGGACCATTTATCCCATTGCCATTCTCAGGAGTTAGGGTTGCCAGATAAAATATGGGACACACAGGTACATTTTTAGAAATTTAGTACAAGTATGTCTCATACGATATTTGGGACATATTTATACTAAAATTGTTGTTCACCATTAGCCGAGCATGGTGGCACACAGCTATAGTCCCAGCTACTTGGGAGACTGAGGCATGAGAATCACTTGAACCTGGGAGGTAGAGGTTGCAGTGAGCCGAGATCGCACCACTGCACTCCAGCCTGGGTGAAAGAGGGAGACTCTGTCTCAAAAAAAAAAAAAAAAAAAAAAAAAAAAAAAAAA
>NW_022317860.1:547-2354 GCF_002776525.5 Piliocolobus tephrosceles
AAAAAAAAAAAAAAAAAAAAAAAAAAAAAAAAAAAAAATTGTTGTTTATCTGAAATTCACATGTAACTTGGCATCCTATATTTTTATTTGCTAAATCTAGAAACTATCAGGGAATCCAGCACCCCTTTTCTGGGCTGGCCCCCAAAATGGGAAGGGAAGAGAAACCCCATGGGAAGGGAAGCAGATTGACATGAAGAGAGTCCCCAGACCTTCAATAGGGCCTAAGGCACCCCTGGAGCCTCTGACCTCATCCTCTTCCCCATCATTGTGGAGCACAAAGGCCTTCATGCTGAACTGCAGTGTCTCATTATCCTGCCGAGACCAAGAGCCAGACCTGGGGCCCATTGAGAGGCACTTGGGGGCTTGCCAAGGAGGCCAGGGGGACCATCGGCTGGTAGACCAGCAAGAACAGGTTTCCTAGGAAGCCATGAGAGGCTCATATGGGACCTTCTTGCTCCTCAAATCCCTATTATGAAACACTCACCCTGTCACTGGAGTTTGGGGACAGAAGTGTTTGGCCTGAGCAAAGAGCAGATATTACAAAGTCAGCCATGAATAACGAGACTCTAAGGCCACTGCAGTCACTCCACAGCTGAGAAGAATACCTGGTCACAGCCAGGCACGGTGGCTCACGCCTGTAATCCCAGCACTTTGGAGGCTGAAGCAGGCGGATCACTTGAGGTCAGGAGTTTGAGACCAGCCTGTCCAACATGGTGAAATCCCATCTCTACTAAAAATACAAAAATTAGTGGGGCGTGGTGGCGGGCACCTGTAATCCCAGCTACTCAGGAGGCTGAGGCAGGAGAATCACTTGAACCCAGGAGGCGGAGGTTCCAGTGAGCCGAGATCACACCATTGCACTCCCGCCTGGGCAACAGAGCAAGACTCTGTCTCAAAAAAGAAAAAGAAAGAATACCCGCTACCTGGTCACTCACACAGCCCAAGTGGGCAGGTCCAGACACAACCAAGATCAGACCAGACACCAAAAAAGGTCAATCACCAGTGACCAAGTGCCACAAGGCAGACCTCTACCCTGGTGGCCCAGCCAAGCAAGACCCTGGGGTTGGAAAAGTCTGGGGTGGGCTCCTCATTGTAAGCAGACCCTCTCCTGCGCCCTCCAACTCTGGCAGCTGTACAGACCCTCAGTTTAAGACAAGGGTGTATATCCCCTGGAGGCAGTTCAGGGCTGGTTCTGGGAGCTCACACATTCATCCATGTAGACCTTCGTGGTCCAGTTTGACACTAGCCAGATGTGGGCTTCTAGGTAGGGTCAGCCACAAGCCTCCCACATAGGGAGGTGGAAGGGCACCTGAGGAAGGAGGAGGAAGAGGGTTGTCCCTGACAAGTAGCCAGGGTCATCCTCTAACAAGCATCTACTCCATGCCTGGTAGGTCACAGCCATAATTCCACTGATACATCAATGGTCCTAAAGGTGTTTGTTACGCCTATTTTATAGGTCGAATGATGGAGGCTGAGAGAGGAAGTTAAACTTTGGCTCTTTTACCTTAGCTTTTTTTTTTTCTTTGAGTTGGGGTCTCATTCTGTCACTTAGGCTGCAGGCAGTGGTACAAACGTGGCTCACTGCAGCCTTGACCTGGGCTCAAGCCTCCAGAGTAGCCGAGACTATAGGCACGTGCCACCTCACCTGGCTAATTTTTGGTTTTGGTTTAGGTTTTGTGGGGTTTTTTGTAGAGATGAGACTTTGCTATATTGCCTAGGCTGGTCTCAAACTCCTGGGCTCAAGCGATCCTCCCACTTCAGCCTCCCAAAGTGCTGGGATTACAGGTGTAAGCCCCTGCATCCAGCT
>NW_022317861.1:0-1807 GCF_002776525.5 Piliocolobus tephrosceles
AGCTGGATGCAGGGGCTTACACCTGTAATCCCAGCACTTTGGGAGGCTGAAGTGGGAGGATCGCTTGAGCCCAGGAGTTTGAGACCAGCCTAGGCAATATAGCAAAGTCTCATCTCTACAAAAAACCCCACAAAACCTAAACCAAAACCAAAAATTAGCCAGGTGAGGTGGCACGTGCCTATAGTCTCGGCTACTCTGGAGGCTTGAGCCCAGGTCAAGGCTGCAGTGAGCCACGTTTGTACCACTGCCTGCAGCCTAAGTGACAGAATGAGACCCCAACTCAAAGAAAAAAAAAAAGCTAAGGTAAAAGAGCCAAAGTTTAACTTCCTCTCTCAGCCTCCATCATTCGACCTATAAAATAGGCGTAACAAACACCTTTAGGACCATTGATGTATCAGTGGAATTATGGCTGTGACCTACCAGGCATGGAGTAGATGCTTGTTAGAGGATGACCCTGGCTACTTGTCAGGGACAACCCTCTTCCTCCTCCTTCCTCAGGTGCCCTTCCACCTCCCTATGTGGGAGGCTTGTGGCTGACCCTACCTAGAAGCCCACATCTGGCTAGTGTCAAACTGGACCACGAAGGTCTACATGGATGAATGTGTGAGCTCCCAGAACCAGCCCTGAACTGCCTCCAGGGGATATACACCCTTGTCTTAAACTGAGGGTCTGTACAGCTGCCAGAGTTGGAGGGCGCAGGAGAGGGTCTGCTTACAATGAGGAGCCCACCCCAGACTTTTCCAACCCCAGGGTCTTGCTTGGCTGGGCCACCAGGGTAGAGGTCTGCCTTGTGGCACTTGGTCACTGGTGATTGACCTTTTTTGGTGTCTGGTCTGATCTTGGTTGTGTCTGGACCTGCCCACTTGGGCTGTGTGAGTGACCAGGTAGCGGGTATTCTTTCTTTTTCTTTTTTGAGACAGAGTCTTGCTCTGTTGCCCAGGCGGGAGTGCAATGGTGTGATCTCGGCTCACTGGAACCTCCGCCTCCTGGGTTCAAGTGATTCTCCTGCCTCAGCCTCCTGAGTAGCTGGGATTACAGGTGCCCGCCACCACGCCCCACTAATTTTTGTATTTTTAGTAGAGATGGGATTTCACCATGTTGGACAGGCTGGTCTCAAACTCCTGACCTCAAGTGATCCGCCTGCTTCAGCCTCCAAAGTGCTGGGATTACAGGCGTGAGCCACCGTGCCTGGCTGTGACCAGGTATTCTTCTCAGCTGTGGAGTGACTGCAGTGGCCTTAGAGTCTCGTTATTCATGGCTGACTTTGTAATATCTGCTCTTTGCTCAGGCCAAACACTTCTGTCCCCAAACTCCAGTGACAGGGTGAGTGTTTCATAATAGGGATTTGAGGAGCAAGAAGGTCCCATATGAGCCTCTCATGGCTTCCTAGGAAACCTGTTCTTGCTGGTCTACCAGCCGATGGTCCCCCTGGCCTCCTTGGCAAGCCCCCAAGTGCCTCTCAATGGGCCCCAGGTCTGGCTCTTGGTCTCGGCAGGATAATGAGACACTGCAGTTCAGCATGAAGGCCTTTGTGCTCCACAATGATGGGGAAGAGGATGAGGTCAGAGGCTCCAGGGGTGCCTTAGGCCCTATTGAAGGTCTGGGGACTCTCTTCATGTCAATCTGCTTCCCTTCCCATGGGGTTTCTCTTCCCTTCCCATTTTGGGGGCCAGCCCAGAAAAGGGGTGCTGGATTCCCTGATAGTTTCTAGATTTAGCAAATAAAAATATAGGATGCCAAGTTACATGTGAATTTCAGATAAACAACAATTTTTTTTTTTTTTTTTTTTTTTTTTTTTTTTTTTTTT
>NW_022317861.1:1907-2354 GCF_002776525.5 Piliocolobus tephrosceles
TTTTTTTTTTTTTTTTTTTTTTTTTTTTTTTTTTGAGACAGAGTCTCCCTCTTTCACCCAGGCTGGAGTGCAGTGGTGCGATCTCGGCTCACTGCAACCTCTACCTCCCAGGTTCAAGTGATTCTCATGCCTCAGTCTCCCAAGTAGCTGGGACTATAGCTGTGTGCCACCATGCTCGGCTAATGGTGAACAACAATTTTAGTATAAATATGTCCCAAATATCGTATGAGACATACTTGTACTAAATTTCTAAAAATGTACCTGTGTGTCCCATATTTTATCTGGCAACCCTAACTCCTGAGAATGGCAATGGGATAAATGGTCCAGAGTTGGGACTTGAAACCCACAGTTTTGGGTCTGACCTGAGTGCTGACTGAGAGGAGAGGCCTTCAAGGTCTCACATTCTCCATGTGTGGGATCAAGTCACTCTGGGATCACACCTGGCCT
>NW_022317862.1:0-2956 GCF_002776525.5 Piliocolobus tephrosceles
CTTACTGTGAAACTACTTTGTGATGTGTAAAATCATCTAAGCAAGTTACACCATTCTTTTCATTGGCAAGTTGCTAACACTTTTTTCATGGAATTTGCAATGGGATATTCTGGAGCACATTAGGGAATATGGTGAAAAAGGAAATATCCTCAGATAAAAACTTGGAAGAACCTATTTGAGAAACAGCTTTGAGATTTGTGAATTCATCTCACAGAGTTACACCCCTCATTTCATAGAGCAGTGTGGTAGCCCTCTTTTTGGGGAATCTGAGAAGGGATATTTTGAATAACATTGTATCCTATGGTGACAAAGGAAATATTCTCAGTTAAAAACTACAAAGAAGCTTGCTGAGAAACAGCTTTGTGATATCTGAATTCATCTCACAGATTTACATGATTCTTTTCTCGGAGCAGTTTGCTAACACTATTTTCGTGGAATCTAAAATAGGTTATTTGGGAGCGCATTAAATCCTATATTGACAATTGATATATGCTCAGACAAAAACCAAAATGAATCTTTCTGGGACACAACTTTGTGATTTGTGAATTCATTTCACAGAGTTACTTATTATTTTCATTGAGCTGTTTGGTAGCACTGTTTTTGGGGAATCTGAGAATGGATATTTTGGATGGCATTAAAGCTTGTGGTGACAAAGGAAATATCCTCAGATAAAAACTAGAAAGAAGCTTTCTGAGAAACTTCTTTGTGATGTGTTAACTCATTTCACAAATTTACACCTTTATTTTCATGGAGCAGTTTGCTAACACTATTTTCATGGAATCCTAAAAGGGATATTTGTGAGTGCTTTGGGGCCTATGGTGAAAAAGGAAATACCCTCAGACAAAAACTAGAAAGAAGCTATCTGAGAAACTGCTTTATGATTTGTGAATTCATCTCCCAGAGTCACACAATTCTTTACATGGAATAGTTTGGCTACACTGTTTTTGGGGAATCTGAGAAGGGATATTTTGGATCGCTTTGAAGCCTATGGTGACAAAGAAATATAAACAGATAAAATCTAGAAAGAAGTTTTCTGAGAAACTTCCTTGTGATGTGTGTATTCTTCTCACAGAGTAACAAATTTCTTTTCATGGAACAGTTTGCTAACCATGTTTGTGTGCTATGTACAAAGTGATATTTGGAAGGGAGTTGTAACCTACAGTGTAAAGGGAAATATCCTCAGATAAAAACTAGTAAGAAGCTTTCTGAGAAATTGCTTTGTGATGTGTGAATTCATCTCACAGAATTACACCACTAGTTTCTTGTAGTAGTTTGCTAATACTATTTTCTTTGTATCTGCAATAAGATATTTCAGACTTCATTGAAGCCTATGGTGACATACGAAATACCCTCAGACAAAAACCCAAAAGAAACATTCTGTGAAACTGCTTTGTAATGTGTGAATTCATGTCCCACAGTTACATCTTTCTTTTCATTGAGCAGTTTTCTAACACTGTTTTCGTGGAATCTGCAAAGGGATGCTTGGAAGTACATTGAGGCTTATAGTGAAAAGGATATATCAATAGATAAAAACCAGAAATAAGGTTCCTAAGAAACTGCTTTGTGATGTGTGAATTCATTTACAGTGTTACACTCTTCTTTTCATTGAGCAGTTTGATATCACTGTTTTCTTGGAATCTGCAATGGGATATTTTGGAGCACTTTGAAGCTTGTAGTGACAAAGAAAATATCCTCATGTTAAAACTAGAAAGAAGCTTTCTGAGAAACTGCTTTGTGATGTGTTAATTCAACTCACAGTGTTAAACGATTCTTTTCATGGAACAGTTTGGTAACACGGTTTTTGGGGAATCTGAAAAGGGATATGTTTGATCGCATTGAAGCCTATGTTGACAAAGGAAATATCCTCAGATAAAAATTAGAAAGAAGGTTTCTGAGAAAGTTCTTTGTAATGTTTGAATTCATCTGACAGTTTTACACCTTTCTTTTCATAGAGCAGTTTGCTAACACTGTTTTCTTGGAATCTGCAAAGGGATATTTGGGAGCACATTGAGGCCTGTGGTGAGAAAGGAAACACCCTCAGATAAAAAACTAGAAAGAAGCTTTCTGTTCTGAAGAACTACTTCAAAGAGAAACTACTTTGTAATGTGTGAATTCATTTTACAGACATACACCATTATTTTCATTGAGCATATTGATAACACTGGTTTCGTGGAATCTACAATAACATATTTCAGAGCACATTGAAGCCAATGGTGACAAAGGAAATGTAGTCAGATAAAAACCAAAAATATTCATGCCTGTAATCCCAGCACTTTGGGAGGCCAAGGCAGGCAGATCACATGGTCAGGAGATTGAGACCACAGTGAAACCTCATCCCTACTAAAAATACAAAAAATTAGCTGGTTGCAGTGGTGGGTGTCTGTAGTCCTAGCTACTCAGGAAGCTGAGGAAAGAGAATGGTGTGAACCCGGGAGGTGGAGCTTGCACTGAGCCGAGATCGTGCCACTGCACTCCAACCTGGGCGACAGAGTGAGAGTCCATCAAAAAAAAAAAAAAAAAAAGAAAAACAAAAAAAAAAAAACAAAAGGAAGCTTTCTGTGAAACTGATTTGTGATGTGTTAATTCATCTCTCAGAGTTACACCATTCTTTTCATTGAGAAGTTTGCTAACGCTGTTTTCACAGAACCTACAAAGGGATATTTGGAAATGAATAAAGGCCTATGGCAAAACAGGAAATATCCAAAAATACAAACTAGAAAGAAGATTTCTGAGAAACTGCATTGTGAAGTGTGGATTCATCTCACAGAGTTACAGCGCTCCTTTCATGGAACACTTTGGTAGCACTGTTTTTGGGGAACCTGAGAAGTCATATATGGAATTGCATTGAAGCCTATGGTGAAAAAGGATATATCATCAGATAAAAATTAGAAAGAAAATTTCGTGGAAACTGCTTTATGATGTGTGAATTAATATCACAGAGTTACATGATTCTTTT
>NW_022317863.1:0-2955 GCF_002776525.5 Piliocolobus tephrosceles
AAAAGAATCATGTAACTCTGTGATATTAATTCACACATCATAAAGCAGTTTCCACGAAATTTTCTTTCTAATTTTTATCTGATGATATATCCTTTTTCACCATAGGCTTCAATGCAATTCCATATATGACTTCTCAGGTTCCCCAAAAACAGTGCTACCAAAGTGTTCCATGAAAGGAGCGCTGTAACTCTGTGAGATGAATCCACACTTCACAATGCAGTTTCTCAGAAATCTTCTTTCTAGTTTGTATTTTTGGATATTTCCTGTTTTGCCATAGGCCTTTATTCATTTCCAAATATCCCTTTGTAGGTTCTGTGAAAACAGCGTTAGCAAACTTCTCAATGAAAAGAATGGTGTAACTCTGAGAGATGAATTAACACATCACAAATCAGTTTCACAGAAAGCTTCCTTTTGTTTTTTTTTTTTTGTTTTTCTTTTTTTTTTTTTTTTTTTGATGGACTCTCACTCTGTCGCCCAGGTTGGAGTGCAGTGGCACGATCTCGGCTCAGTGCAAGCTCCACCTCCCGGGTTCACACCATTCTCTTTCCTCAGCTTCCTGAGTAGCTAGGACTACAGACACCCACCACTGCAACCAGCTAATTTTTTGTATTTTTAGTAGGGATGAGGTTTCACTGTGGTCTCAATCTCCTGACCATGTGATCTGCCTGCCTTGGCCTCCCAAAGTGCTGGGATTACAGGCATGAATATTTTTGGTTTTTATCTGACTACATTTCCTTTGTCACCATTGGCTTCAATGTGCTCTGAAATATGTTATTGTAGATTCCACGAAACCAGTGTTATCAATATGCTCAATGAAAATAATGGTGTATGTCTGTAAAATGAATTCACACATTACAAAGTAGTTTCTCTTTGAAGTAGTTCTTCAGAACAGAAAGCTTCTTTCTAGTTTTTATCTGAGGGTGTTTCCTTTCTCACCACAGGCCTCAATGTGCTCCCAAATATCCCTTTGCAGATTCCAAGAAAACAGTGTTAGCAAACTGCTCTATGAAAAGAAAGGTGTAAAACTGTCAGATGAATTCAAACATTACAAAGAACTTTCTCAGAAACCTTCTTTCTAATTTTTATCTGAGGATATTTCCTTTGTCAACATAGGCTTCAATGCGATCAAATATATCCCTTTTCAGATTCCCCAAAAACCGTGTTACCAAACTGTTCCATGAAAAGAATCGTTTAACACTGTGAGTTGAATTAACACATCACAAAGCAGTTTCTCAGAAAGCTTCTTTCTAGTTTTAACATGAGGATATTTTCTTTGTCACTACAAGCTTCAAAGTGCTCCAAAATATCCCATTGCAGATTCCAAGAAAACAGTGATATCAAACTGCTCAATGAAAAGAACAGTGTAACACTGTAAATGAATTCACACATCACAAAGCAGTTTCTTAGGAACCTTATTTCTGGTTTTTATCTATTGATATATCCTTTTCATTATAAGCCTCAATGTACTTCCGAGCATCCCTTTGCAGATTCCACAAAAACAGTGTTAGAAAACTGCTCAATGAAAAGAAAGATGTAACTGTGGGACATGAATTCACACATTACAAAGCAGTTTCACAGAATGTTTCTTTTGGGTTTTTGTCTGAGGGTATTTCGTATGTCACCATAGGCTTCAATGAAGTCTGAAATATCTTATTGCAAATACAAAGAAAATAGTATTAGCAAACTACTACAAGAAACTAGTGGTGTAATTCTGTGAGATGAATTCACACATCACAAAGCAATTTCTCAGAAAGCTTCTTACTAGTTTTTATCTGAGGATATTTCCCTTTACACTGTAGGTTACAACTCCCTTCCAAATATCACTTTGTACATAGCACACAAACATGGTTAGCAAACTGTTCCATGAAAAGAAATTTGTTACTCTGTGAGAAGAATACACACATCACAAGGAAGTTTCTCAGAAAACTTCTTTCTAGATTTTATCTGTTTATATTTCTTTGTCACCATAGGCTTCAAAGCGATCCAAAATATCCCTTCTCAGATTCCCCAAAAACAGTGTAGCCAAACTATTCCATGTAAAGAATTGTGTGACTCTGGGAGATGAATTCACAAATCATAAAGCAGTTTCTCAGATAGCTTCTTTCTAGTTTTTGTCTGAGGGTATTTCCTTTTTCACCATAGGCCCCAAAGCACTCACAAATATCCCTTTTAGGATTCCATGAAAATAGTGTTAGCAAACTGCTCCATGAAAATAAAGGTGTAAATTTGTGAAATGAGTTAACACATCACAAAGAAGTTTCTCAGAAAGCTTCTTTCTAGTTTTTATCTGAGGATATTTCCTTTGTCACCACAAGCTTTAATGCCATCCAAAATATCCATTCTCAGATTCCCCAAAAACAGTGCTACCAAACAGCTCAATGAAAATAATAAGTAACTCTGTGAAATGAATTCACAAATCACAAAGTTGTGTCCCAGAAAGATTCATTTTGGTTTTTGTCTGAGCATATATCAATTGTCAATATAGGATTTAATGCGCTCCCAAATAACCTATTTTAGATTCCACGAAAATAGTGTTAGCAAACTGCTCCGAGAAAAGAATCATGTAAATCTGTGAGATGAATTCAGATATCACAAAGCTGTTTCTCAGCAAGCTTCTTTGTAGTTTTTAACTGAGAATATTTCCTTTGTCACCATAGGATACAATGTTATTCAAAATATCCCTTCTCAGATTCCCCAAAAAGAGGGCTACCACACTGCTCTATGAAATGAGGGGTGTAACTCTGTGAGATGAATTCACAAATCTCAAAGCTGTTTCTCAAATAGGTTCTTCCAAGTTTTTATCTGAGGATATTTCCTTTTTCACCATATTCCCTAATGTGCTCCAGAATATCCCATTGCAAATTCCATGAAAAAAGTGTTAGCAACTTGCCAATGAAAAGAATGGTGTAACTTGCTTAGATGATTTTACACATCACAAAGTAGTTTCACAGTAAG
>NW_022317864.1:0-4622 GCF_002776525.5 Piliocolobus tephrosceles
CACACTCACAGGAATGACATTCATATTTAGAGGGTCCACCTGCAATCGAAGGGGTTGAAAATCAAAGGTGAATTATCGGAATCATTTTGAGAATTCTTCCTACTAAATGAGGCATACAGTTTCTTCTTACATTATAATCTCTAGAAGCCAAGTTCAATTACTATTCAAAGTGTCACACTTTGAAGAAGAAAGTAAAAGAAGAGCTCACAGGGCAGTTGTTTATGAGTAGGGACACACAGTGGATTCAGTGTGCTCAGTGATGAGTAATTGTAAAGACATCCCAACTAGTTTTCTTTTTGTCTTTTCTTCTCATCTCTCTGTTTTCAAGCCCACTTGTTCTTCACATGGCTCTGAAAACAGAAAGATGAAAAGGAAAGACAAAAAGAAATGTTTTATTTTTAAATCTTGAGTTATAATTTGTGCTACTTCAATAACTTTTTCTGGAATTGCAAGCAATCTAACACTTCTTTTGGATACCAGGAATTATCAAAGAAGTCAGCCCATCTGCATAAATTCACAAAGATCCTATGACTGATAGTTATGATATTCTGACTCTGATTATGAAAAAAGTAAAAGGTGCAGAATGTATATATATGAATGAGCCTGTCCATTTCAAAATGTTTGACATCAAAAAAGGAAAAATAAATAAACGCATATTCAGAATACATTATTCAATCTTTTCATTGGCATTTTTCAGAGTTTTCACTTCTTTGCCAAATGTGTTGCCATTGTAAATGGTATTCATTTTAAAGTCAAAGTCTTCAACAAGCACCTGTGTGCATGTCTAAGTAACATTATAAGGGATATCTTGAGAAGCATTATTAGGTATAAGTGAAAAGCAGAGAGTATTTGGCAGGGCTGTTACTGTAATGATGCTCTTTAGGTAGAAGGCTGCAGTATTAGATCATGCTCAACACCTCCATAGATTGCACTTAACTCCAGTGGATTAGCAACTACCTAAACATTTTACCACATGCTTTTTTTTATTGTTATTAATTTTTTATTATACTTTAAGTTCTAGGGTACATGTGCACAACGTGCATGTTTGTTACATATGTATACATGTGCCATGTTGGTGTGCTGCACCCATTAACTCATCATTTACATTAGGCTTATCTCCTGATGCTATTCCCCCCCCCACCCCACTCCACGACAGGCTCCGGTGTGTGATGTTCCCCTTCCTGTGTCCAAGTGATCTCATTGTTTAATTCCCACCTATGAGTGAGAACATGAGGTGTTTGGTTTTCTGTTCTTGCAATAGTTTGCTGAGAATGATTACACACTCCAAGCATTTCAGTTGCTTTTGCTTTTGCTTTTTTGAAAAAAAAAAAAAAAGAAAAAAAGGGATTGTTTCAAATACGTTCCAACATAAAAAGTAGTGAGAGCAATAGTTTGAGTCAGCTCATAGCACAGGAGAAAAAAAAGGAAAAAAAAAATCTGATTATATATTAAGCTTATGTTAGGAACTGGTAAAGTCCTCAATTCTCAGTGGTACCATTAAACAAATACATTATTGTAAAACATAAGTTATTGAGAGATCAGTTTCCTAGCAGTTAACAAACCTATAAGAAAGGATAGCACACAGCATTTCTCTTAGTGGGATGTAGTATATATTTATCAGTATAATCACTTTTGAGTCATATTCATACTTTCTTTAAATAAAAAAAATCAGACAATAGCTTTATGTGGAAATTGCATAGTTTTATCTTGAAACTGTAGAATCACTATGTTACACTACAGTTTTGTAAAAGACATATGTGGTGGTAATAATAATATTTACACAACATGTTCTCAACATTAACAAAGAGAAATTTTTATTTTGGCCCTTCAATACACCTGTGACTTTTGTAATTTCAGACAATCAGTGAATTAGACTTAAATCTCAGGCCATTCTTTCCCTCCCTTCCTCCCTCCCTCCTCGCTTCCCTTCCCTTTCATTCCTTTCCTTCCCTTCCCTCCCTTCCTTCCTTCCTTCCTTCCTTCCTTCCTTCCTTCCTTCCTTCCTTCCTTCTTTCCTTCCTTCCTTATTTCCTTTCTCTCCTTTCTTTCTTCCTTCATCTTTCTCTTTTTTCTTTCTTTCCTTCCTCCCTCCCTCCCTCTCTCTCTCTTTCTTTCTTTTCTTTCTCTTTCTTTCTTTCTTTCTTTCTTTCTTTCTCCTTCCTTCCTTTTTCTTTTTAGTGTGTTTCTCACTAAAATGTAAACTGATAAAATTTTAGTTGAATTCTAGAAAAAAATGTTTAATATCCATACAGTAAATTTTGTTTTATTTAACACAGACATTTTAGGTGACTTGATGTTTTATAACCTGGTTTAGGGAGAAAGTAAACTACTCTGGATAGAAGAAATGAAAAAATATAAGCTAAATATTTTATCACAAATATCCAGGATAACCTATACTGTTATTTCAGGTAGTACTAGAGGAATTCTGACCAGAGAAATGAAAATAAAACAGGAATACCTGCAAGTATATATTATGTGGAGGTACTTTCAAACTCTCAATAAATGGCTTACTAATTAGGAATATCATGGACAAAGAAAAAGGAAGCTGTACCAACCTTCCATTACTTCTGTCTCTTCATTCTAAGCATTATCTCTGATTCTTGGTTCCAAAGCAACTCTATTATCACGTCCAACTTCCTTCTTCTGTTAGATAGGGTTGGGCATATAGTCCATGGTGGTGAGTCTTTGTGGATCACGTGTTCCCTGCTTAGGAAAAGAAAATCCAGGCAGTCAATAAGGATTCAAATTTTCCTCTGAGAATTGCTCCATAACCTCCCCTTATCCTCACTTATTACTGAGGATTCAATTCCAAGTAACACCATATTAAAGTCAAACTAGTTTAAGCAGAAATATAAACTTATTGGTTAACAGAAAAAAAAAGAAGTCAATAGAAAAGTCAAACTTTAATCCATCTTGAATTAATCTTCGTATAAGGAGTAAGGAAAGGATCCAGTTTCAGCTTTCTACTTATGGCTAGCCAATTTTCCCAGCACCATTTATTAAATAGGGAATCCTTTCCCCATTTCTTGTTTTTGTCAGGTTTGTCAAAGATCAGATGGTTGTAGATGTTAGACCTAATACCATAATAACCCTAGAAGAAAATCTAGGTAGTACCATTCAGGACATAGGCATGGGCAAGGACTTCATGTCTAAAACACCAAAAGCAACGGCAGCAAAAGCCAAAATTGACAAATGGGATCTCATTAAACTAAAGAGCTTCTGCACAGCAAAAGAAACTACCATCAGAGTGAACAGGCAACCTACAGAATGGGAGAAAATTTTTGCAATCTACTCATCTGACAAAGGGCTAATTTCCAGAATCTACAAAGAACTCAAACAAATATACAAGGAAAAAACAAACAACCCCATCAAAAAGTGGGGAAAGGATATGAACAGACATTTCTCAAAAGAAGACATTCATACAGCCAACAGACACATGAAAAAATGCTCATCATCACTGGCCATCAGAGAAATGCAAATCAAAACCACAATGAGATACCATCTCACACCAGTTAGAATGGCAATCATTAAAAAATCAGGAAACAACAGGTGTTGGAGAGGATGTGGAGAAATAGGAACACTTTTACACTGTTGGTGGGATTGTAAACTAGTTCAACCATTATGGAAAACAGTATGGCGATTCCTCAAGGATCTAGAACTAGATGTACCATATGACCCAGCCATCCCACTACTGGGTATATACCCAAAGGATTATAAATTATGCTACTACAAAGACACATGCACACGTATGTTTATTGCGGCACTATTCACAATAGCAAAGACTTGGAATCAACCCAAATGTCCATCAGTGACAGACTGGATTAAGAAAATGTGGCACATATACACCATGGAATACTATGCAGCCATAAAAAAGGATGAGTTTGCGTCCTTTGTAGGGACATGGATGCAGCTGGAAACCATCATTCTTAGCAAACTATCACAAGAAGAGAAAACCAAACACCGCATGTTCTCACTCATAGGTGGGAACTGAACAATGAGTTCACTTGGACTCGGGAAGGGGAACATCACACACCGGGGCCTATCATGGGGAGGGGGGAGGGGGGACGGATTGCACTGGGGAGTTATACCTGATATAAATGATGAATTGATGGGTGCTGACGAGTTGATGGGTGCAGCACACCAACATGGCACATGTATACATATGTAACAAACCTGCACGTTATGCACATGTACCCTAGAACTTAAAGTATAATAATAATAATAATAATAATAAAAGACTCAAAAAGAGAAAAAAAAAAAAAGAAAAGTCTAACTTTAAAAGAGTTGGGTCAAAATGCTTGAAAACCATCATCAGAAATCTCTTTTTCTTAAATTATTTTATTGCATTTTAGAGATATTCTTGCTATGTTGCCCAAGCTGAATTCAAACTAGGCTCAAGGCCTTCCTCCTCAGCCACCTGAGTAGCTAGCTGGGACTACAGAATTTTTATTCAACTCTTAATACCTATTTCTTCTGAGTTTGCTTTATTTTCAGGCATTTTCTTTCCAAGTAGAGAGAAAGTTGCAACTAGCAGTTTCAGGTTTTTGTTCTATCTTCAAGACTGCATCTAATAGATCCACTTGGAATTGAGCCATCTTGAATCATTCATTTTTGGAAGGAGC
>NW_022317865.1:0-3026 GCF_002776525.5 Piliocolobus tephrosceles
TTGGACATTGAAGTTTCTGGCTAATAACAGAAGAGCAACTGTTCACTGGGTGATTAACGTGTTGAGACACAATGCTAAGCATCTCGAATGTATTATTTCCTTTCATCCTTACATCAGCATTTTGATGTATACTATATGTTTCTTATTCCTGTTTTATTGAAGAGGATTGAAGTTTAAAGATGGTAACTCACCTAGGGTCCCTCAGATATTAAGTGGAAGAGTTTGAGTCCATGTCTTCCTGACTCCACCCAAACCATAAATGTCAAAAAGTGTCAAAACAGGGATTCGGAGGAAGACAGGTCATGTCAGATCAGACAATCAAGCAGGGTATTTAGAAGGTGGAGCAGCAGAGAGCGAAGGTGTGTGGGTAGAGTTTGTGAGATGAAGAACAAAAGCCTGGTGATCCACTTTAGACCCAGTGGGCTCTCCTGCAAAATGTTGCACGTTTTCTCACTTGATGGTTACCTCTTCTTCCTACCATCACGTGATGAACCCTCATTTTCCTTTCTCTCCTTTCTACCAAGAAAATCTATCACTAATTCCTTTCTTCACCAGAGGTGTGAATGAATGATACCAGCTTCAAGTCTAATTCTCCAGGCCACATTTTGATGGACACCAAAGCTTTCTGACAAAGTGGACTTCTAAGGCACTTTTAGTGTACTGCAGATCTCCTTTCCTAGAGGGTTTTTTAATTTCAGTACTTGACTGACTGCTCGTTCTTCCTGTTCATGAAGTTGACAGAATAGACCCTTTTCTTTGAGAGGTAGCACAGTACGGTAGTTAAAAGACAGGTGCTAGAGTCAGACTAGATTAGCTGTGTGACCTTAAGAAAGTTTCTTAATGTCTCTATGCATCCTTTCTCCATTCGTACAGTGGTAATAATAATACACACCTCAAAAAGTTGATAGCAGGATAAAAAATTGACTGCATGGAAAGCACTTGGAATGGCCGTTAGCATGAGGTCACCTATTGCTATCACTCTCATACTGTCTCCAAAGTTTCCTACATTTTAACAGTAAAGGAATCTCCTGCAATGTGTTTTAAAGACAACATTTCCCAGGATCATCACCCTAGAAATTCTGATACTGTGGGTGTGAGTGGTCCCTGGAATTTATGTTTAACTACTACCCCTTGATGATTATGATTGTCAGGGAAGTGGGAGAAATGACTTTCTAATGGATCTGCTCCTCTGTAAGTGGATAAACCAGTGAGAAAGGGTTATCTCTCATCTCTTCTGTAGGGTATCAGCATCTGTTCTTTGTGCAACTTTTTTGGGAATTCATATACACCAAGGCAGATGTGTATGCAAGGTAAAAACACAGAAACTCTGGAGTCACATAGGCCTTTGTCCCAAACCTAACTCTGCCATCCTGAAGGTGTGACAGATACTGTATGGGCAAGATCTGATGCCCACAATTCCTGTGCAAAAGGGAGTATGCATTCCAAGTTGAACTTCTTTAGGAAATCAGAAGCAGACCAGCAAAGCTGACAGATTGTCCTGGTCTAGGAGCTTGGATGGATCTGACCAGGAATTATGACCACAAAGATACAGGTCAAGGCCTGAGACGCAGATGTAGCTGAAGAGGCCATGGGGTATGTCCAGGTCAAACAGGTAATAGAGCATGGAGGATCAGCTAAGGTCGTAAAGTGCAGGAAGTCTCAAAAATCTCCATATACATGATCCAGAGTCCAGGACATTTGCGTGGTGAGAATAAGGAAGCACCTAAATACAACCAAAGCATGGACACAGTATTTGTGGGGACCCAGATAGTCTGCAGTGGTTGACCATACAGGTTGTACACTGCCCAACTTTAGGGAGCACCATTCATATTATCATCTATGTAAAGAGTACCCTCTTGGGTTGTTCGTTACACAACCTATACAACCATATATGGTAGCTATAGTCACCCTGAGACTAGCAGATGTGGCTTGTTTCTTATCCATGACAGAGCAGAGGTGTCAGGCTTGGACTAAGATTTAGTCCAAGAAGCAACTACATTATCTTATATGCCCTGATCCTAGAAATTTTACCCAGTAGCACACTGGAATCACTGCAGTAGGCTGGCATTTTGGAGATAAATAAAAGCAGGAAATAAAAAGTTTCAAGAGCTTGTGGGATCATCCTAAGCAGATGGCCAGCATGGCACACTCAGATCCCAACAAAGCCTGAGTCACATTCAAGAGATCTAACCCAGGGGAAGGGGTAGGGCCATTATTTCTCTCTGCCACTGGGGATTCTCATATTGCAGCCACCACAATACACTTGTTCATACATGCACATCCAACCTCTTTGTCATCCTCTCTCCTTTGTTTTTCTCCTTGGCATGTTTCATCATCTAACATCTTACCATGGTCTGAACGTTTGTATTCCCCCAAGTTTCATATTTTGAAACCTAAGAACCAATGTGATGGTATTAAGTGGCAGGGCCTTTAGGAAGTGATTGGGCCATGAGGGTGGAACCCTCATGGGTGGTATTAGTGCCCTTATAAAAGAGACCCTAGAGAGCTCCCTCACCCCTTCTGCCATGTGAGATCATAGCAAGAGGATGGCAGTCTATGAACCAGGAAGCAGGCCCTCAACAGACACTGAATCTGCGGATTGATCTTGGACTTCCTAGCCTACAAAACTGTTTGTTGTTTTGTAAACTACCCACTCTGTAGGGTTCTGTTTCAACAACCTGAATGGACTAGATAGTAGGGTTGCCAGATAGAATATGAGAAGCTCAGTTAAATTTGAAATTCAGATACAGAACTACTACTATAGAGCTGTTGGAACCAGTATCTTGAACTCCCAACCCTCCAGAGCTGTGAAGAATAAACTTCTGTTCTTTAAAAGCTTTCTGGTTTATGAAATCTTGTTATAGCAGCCTAAACAGACTAGGAGACATCTTATGTGTATGTTTTTCTAACTTATCTCACCCAACTAGAATGTAAGTTCAAGTTGTGCCTGGCACATCACTGGCATTCAATAACTAACTGTGGACTGTGGAAGGAAGAAAGGGAGGAAGGAAGGAAGGAAGGAAGGA
>NW_022317865.1:3036-3859 GCF_002776525.5 Piliocolobus tephrosceles
TAAACAAGGGCTCTAACCCAGCCCTAGGGGTAAAGGTAACAAGTCCACTTACAAACAAGAAAGAGCAGAAAGAACTAAGTTAGAGGTCAAGGCACTTGTCAATTGTATTTAGGGAAGAACTCCTACCCCACCGGGGCCTCTCGATAGAAATCCAGGAGTGAGGCCTGGAAGAAAGGATGCAGCTCCATGGACACAGAGATGGCTGGGTCCCACACAGACTTCGCAGTCCCAGCTCCCAACTGCTGTGATTTGTCTGCTCAGGAACCCACCTAATGAAGTCTCCAGGGCCCACAGCTGTGCCAGGCTCAGTCTCCCCAGCCCAGGGCTAGCATTTCCCCCTGAGCATTTAAACAGCAGATATTGCTGGTGGCCCTGATCCCTTACAAAGAGTCATCATTGATTTGAATTAGATAGTGGAAATGCTGCCTAAATTGAGCTTGGGAATGAGCTCATTTCACATTAAATGCCTCATGATTATTGAAAAACCAGGGATGTGATGACCTTTATTTAAGCACAGCTCAGAGCACATTCCTGAAGATGATTTCCTCCATCGGCACAGAACACACAAACAGACAAGTGAATAAGCAAAGCCAACCCTGCTCCCCCATCAGGATGCCAGCCTGAGAGCCACTGTGCTCTGCAGAGCCAGGTGCTAGATTTGTGCTAATTGGATGAACAGTCTCATTCGCTTGATGGCTTTTATCTGTGCTTTGGGCTGCTCCATCAGGATTTCTTAAATACAAATTGATCTCTGCTAATTCATGCGTCACCACTGAATATTTTGACACACGACACCTCCTCACTTTGGGGAATCAGTGGAGGC
>NW_022317866.1:0-5856 GCF_002776525.5 Piliocolobus tephrosceles
CCAGCCTTCAAGAAGATACTTGTGTTCATTTAAATTCTCCCAAAATCTCAACATCTGTTCCAAAATTCATTTGGTTGCCTGTTTCTCTGCCTTTCAGATATTTGTCTTTGCCCTTTCTACCATCTTGAATACCTCTGTTGTCTGCCAGGAAATATCCTCATAGACTTCCTTATCAGTTTCAAAAGTGGATTTGCAAGAAAAGCTTCTTTCCCCCTCTGCCCTCAGCGGCATTTTTCAATCGAGCCCTCACTCACCTGACTTTACTGTTTTACCGCCTCACCCATTTACAGGCTTGCGTATCTTCAGAACAGTTCAATTCTATTCCTCAGCTTCTTCAAAGACCAAATGGAAGTAAGAAGCAGCATGTTCTGACTAACATTCCTTTGGAGAAATAAATTAGATAAAACACTTGCAGCAGTTAAAATTGTGCCTGGTGATTGGTCTTTAAAAGGACTAATGTCTTTTGTTTGCATAGTCTTCCTCCATGCCCTCTTCCTTTCTAAATTATTTTATCCATTCTTCTGGTATCTGTTTCTCCCAAGGACTTTTATCCCTCTTGGCCTGCATGGGCCATGTTCACTGCACAGTGAAAAACAAGGACAAGAGACTCTTTGCCAAAGTTAAAAGCGCATCAAACACGCCTAGCTTTTATTATTTTAATCACAAACCTATAGACCCCTCAGTATACCTTCCCTGGGGCCTGGCCCCAGCAATCCAAAGCTGACAATCTTGGGTGTAGGTATGAGGGGTGGGAATGGAGGGGGGAGTGTCTCTTGATAACTGTGAAATGGGGTGATTCCTCCAAATGAAGAACTGGGTAGGGGACAGAGGTTGGGGTGGCCTAGATTCTCAGTATGTGGAGCAATAAAAAATTCAGATAAACAAATGAGGGGGTACAATATGCTTTTACAACCCTCCTCCAAGCCTCTGCCTTGCTGGGGGAAGGCTTCCAGTTTTTCCTGGGCTGGGGAGCTCTCAGGAAATAGCCCCTTCCTTCATCCTGTTGCTCTACATGTTGAAAAAGAATACTGAGGTACTGGTCCTGGTAACCTGAACCCAGTCCCCCACTAATACCCATCACCTTCCCAAACTGCCCCTCAAGGAAGAAGGCAGGACTCTGCCCAAGGGTGGGGGCCTCTCACTCCAGATATAGGTCTGGAAAATTCATCCATGAAATTTCATCATCTGCCCCCTTCCCCAAGAGCAAGGTTGGCTCAGAGCCCTCCTAGGTTAGGTCAGGTTGGTCCCAGGTTAAGGCAGGGGAGCTTAAGTACCACTCCTCCCTGCAGTGTGGAATGCTTAGATGGGATGTTGCTGAGGGACAAGGGTGGGGCTATGATCTCCACAAGCATGAGTGGTGGCCTGGTCTACTGATTCTTCCACACCTGAAATGCCTGTGCTGGGCTGTTCCTATAGGGAAGGGGTGGGGCCTGGTTCCTCCATTCCTAGAAGGCCAGGAGAGTTCCCAGGGGAAGGGGCCGGGTCTCATCCTCGTTTCTGTTCCTTGCCTGGGCAGAGCAGGGCAGGGTTCAGGGGGAAGGGGCAGAGCTTAAACCCCCAGGGCTGGGACCTCCATTACTTGACTCCTCTTCTGTGCCAGGATGGACTAGACTGGTGGTTCCAAGACAAAGGATGGAGCAATATCCTCACATCTCCCTTTCCCAGGAGACCTGGCTAGGACAGTCCCTAGGGTACAGGCGCAAGACCTCATCCTGTCTCCTTCCCTCACCAGGGCAAGGATGAGTCCCACGGGGGCAGGGGTGAGGCTGTGATTCCCAGGGGGCAGGCCTTGATCTCAGGTCCTTCTCCAGCCTTCTCCTTCTGAAATACCTGCACTGGGCGGTTCCTTTGGGGAAGGTGCAGGGCCTCATCTGACTCCTCCTCCTTGCCTGATTACAGGGGTGGGGCCTGATCACATCTCCTCTTCCCCCCAGAATACCTGGGCAGGGCAGTCTCATGGGAGGGTGGGGGAAAAGGCGGGGCCTCATCCTGACTGGTCCTCCTTTCCTGGGTGGGGAAGTCCCAGGGGAGGGGTGAGGCCTGATCAGGACTCCTCCTCCATGCTGAAGCTGCTGCGGCGGCTGCTGGCCTTGGAGACAGCAGGGGACACTGAAGAGAGCAGGGGATCGGAGGCAGCCCGCAGTGGGGACAGGGCACCCCCCGACAGTCCTCCCACCACCCCTTCCTCCTCCTCCATCAGAATGTCCTCCAGCCCTAGGTGGAAGGGGTCTCCCAGGTCCCCCAGGTGGTCACTGGGAAAGTGCAGGTCCAGAAGGGCATCTGAGGGCGGTGCAGGGGGCTGTTGATGGGGAGCATTCTGGGCAGGTCCCCCCGCTACATGGAACGTTGCTGCGCCTGGCCTGCCCTCCTCCTCAATGTCCAGCTGCTCTGGCTTGAGGCTGTCAGAAGCTGAAGTCGTGGCCAGGGAGAGCAGCCCTGGGGTGGGAGGTACCGGCAGGCCATGGATCTGGGCCTGCAGTTCTAGCTCCTGTAAAAAATAAGGGTTGGGTGCAGGATAAGTAGGGTTCAGAGTCCCTTAGAGGCAGAGGAGTGTAAAGGTTGAAAAGGGTAGGTTCCCTGGGTTGGAATTCAGCTTCTGCTACTCACTAGTTGGAAAACTTTAGGCAAGGCGCTTAACATCTCTGAAGCTTCAGAGTCGCAAACTGTAAAGTGGGTATATAATAATGGCCCCTAGGCCGGGCTTGGTGGCTCATGCCTGTAATCACTTTGGGAGGCTGAGGTAGGTGGATCACCTGAGGTCGGGAGTTCGAGACCAGCCTGACCAACATGGAGAAACCCCGTATCTACTAAAAATACAAAAATTAGCTGGGCGTGGTGGTGCATGCCTATAATCCTAGCTACTCAGGAGACTGAGACAGGAGAACTGCTTGAACCCGGGAGGTGGAGGTTGCAGTGAGCCGAGATTGTGCCATTGCACTCCAGCCTGGGCAACAAGAGCGAAACTCCGTCTCAAAAAAAACAAAACAAAAAAAGCCCCTGTCTCATAGAATTGTGAGGATTGAATAAGTTAGTGAATATAAAGCTCTTGTCACAGTACAGAGCACAAGCTAAAAGCTATGTACGTTAGCAATATTATCCCTGTTAATATTATGATTATTACTTATCATTATCACTATCACCATCGTGTGAGTTGGGAAGCCCGGGGATACCCCAAGTATGCCAGGAGGGGAAACCCTGGCCTGCTTTCTCTCTGCCTCCACCTGCAGGAAGCTCTCCCCTACTTCCCCCACCACCATCTCCTCTTTTCAAACCTGAATTCGGAGCTGCAGGCTGCGGTTGGCCTGCTCCAGGGATCGCTGCCGGCTCTCCAGGTCTTTGGAGCGCTGTTGTTCCTTCTGCAGCTTGCGGATATAATCCACAGAGGCCTTCAGGATGGTGCCCTTGTTCCAGCGCATCTCCCTGTGGGGCCCAAGTGGGAGGCAAGTGGGAAATGCCACATGAGGGGTTTCTCAGGAGCTGAGGCGGGGATTGCACCAGGTGGGAACCTCCCACAACATGCCTAGAACTTGAGGCTGGGGTCCTTTAAAGATATGGAGTACCCAGAGGAAAACCTCCCGCCTGGAATCTTCCAACAGTGCCCCATCACACTCCAAACCCTGGAAGCCGTCTCTGACCTGACCCCTTAGGATTCCTCTCTTCCCTATGTCTCTCCGATTGATCTCACTACAGCCACATTGGTATCTCAGTGCTCCTAGAATATGGAAAACCATTCCCATCTCAGGGCATCAATCCCAGCTGTGCCCTCTGCCTTGAATACTCTTACCCCCAGACACCTATGCAGCTCCCTCCCTTGCCTCCTTAGGCTCTTTATTCAAACGTTTCCTTGTCAGTTGGGGCCTGCGTTTCCTCACCTTCCTTACCCCAAACTGTAACCCTCCCCAACATTCTCCCATTTTCCTTCCAGTCTTTATTCTTCTCATAACACTCATCATAATGGATCTCATGGATGTTTACTTATTTACTATTTGTCTGCCCCTACTAAAACATCAGTTTCATGAGGTCTGTTTTGTTCCCTCTGGTATTTTTTTTTTTTTTTTTTTTTTTTTGAGACAGAGTCTTGCTCTGTCGCCCAGGCTGGAGTGCAGTGGCGCGATCTCAGCTCACTGTCAGCTCAGCCTCCCGGGTTCACGCCATTCTCCTGCCCCAGCCTCCCGAGTAGCTGGGACTACAGGCGCCCACCACCACACCTGGCTAATTTCTTGTATTTTTAGTAGAGACGGGGTTTCACTGTGTTAGCCAGGATGGTCTCGACCTCCTGACCTCGTGATCCACCCACCTCGGCCTCCCAAAGTGCTGGGATTATATGCGTGAGCCACTACGCCCAGCCTCCCTCTGGTATCTTTAGGGCCTAATATGGTACCTGGCACAAACCAGAGGCTCAATAAATAAATCTTTCTCTTCTCCTTTTTTTTGGAGGGGAGGGGATGGGGGATGGAGTCTCGCTCTGTCACTCAGGCTGGAGTGCAGTGGCACAATCTCGGCTTACTGTAACTTCCACCTCCCAGGTTCAAGCGATTCTCCTGCCTCAACCTTCTGAGTAGCTGGGATTATAGGCCTGTGCCACCATGCCCCGCTAATTTTTTTTGTATTTTTTGTAGAGACGGGGTTTCACCATGTTGGCCAGGCTGGTCTCCAACTCTTGACCTCAAGTGATCCACCTGTCTCGCCTCCTCAAGTGCTGGGATTACAGGTGCCCATCACCACACCCGGCTAATTTTTGTATTTTTAATAGAGATGGGGTTTCAGCATGTTGGCCAGGATGGTCTCGATCTCCTGACCTCGTGATCCACCTGCCTCGGCCTCCCACCGCACCGGCCATCTTTTTTTTTTTTTTTGAGACGAAGTCTTGCTCTGTCACCCAGGCTGGAGTGCAGTGGCGCCATATTGGTTCACTGCAACCTCCACCTCCCGGGTTCAAGTGATTCTCCTGCCTCAGCATCCTGAGTAGCTGGGATTACAGATGCGTGCCACCACGCCCAGCTAAATTTTTTGTATTTTTAGTGGAGACAGGGTTTCACCATGTTGGCCTTCAACTTCTGACCTTGTGATCCGCCTGCCTCGGCCTCCCAAAGTGCCGGGATTACGGGTGTGAGCCACCACACGTGGCTAACTTTTGTATTTTTAGTAGAGAGGGGTTTCACCATGTTGGCCAGGCTAGTCTGAAACTCCTGACCTTAGGTGATCCACCCGCCTCGGCCTCCCAAAGTGCTGGGATTACAGGCATGAGCCACCACACCCGGCCAATAAACAAATCTTGAATAAATAAAGGAAGTACCATTGCACCACTGCACTCCAGCCTGGGTGACAGAGTGAGACTCCGTCTCAAAAAGAAAGAAAAAATAAAGGAAGTACTAAGTGAACAAAAAAGTAGGTGCATATATCCTACGGAGATCAGATGGGGCACACAGACCATAACATTATGTGCCTAAAATTTTAGGTGCTGACACAGTGAGGCTCTGCAACCCTGCTCAGGCTGAGAAAGAACCAGAGGAGAAATGCCTGGGCCAAGACTGCCTGGTGAGCCCACCAAGACACAATTTTAGTAGCATGGGACGCCTGCCCCACCTCCCACTGGCAGGGTCCCAGCCCAGACTCACGGGTCACTGGACTTAGGGATGAGAGTGCCCAGTTCCTTGATCCTGTCGTTAATGTTGAATCGCCTGCGACGCTCAACTTTGTAGAGGGGAGGAGAGGAAGAAAGAGTGGGAGAAAGAGTTGTCAATTAGCCAAGAATGGAAGAGACAGAAAGTAGGGAGTTGGGAGGCTGTTGCAGGGAAGGAGCTCCCCATGGGGGACCAGGACTCGGGGTGAGGCAGGCCTGCACAGCACCTGGGC
>NW_022317867.1:0-4622 GCF_002776525.5 Piliocolobus tephrosceles
GCTCCTTCCAAAAATGAATGATTCAAGATGGCTCAATTCCAAGTGGATCTATTAGATGCAGTCTTGAAGATAGAACAAAAACCTGAAACTGCTAGTTGCAACTTTCTCTCTACTTGGAAAGAAAATGCCTGAAAATAAAGCAAACTCAGAAGAAATAGGTATTAAGAGTTGAATAAAAATTCTGTAGTCCCAGCTAGCTACTCAGGTGGCTGAGGAGGAAGGCCTTGAGCCTAGTTTGAATTCAGCTTGGGCAACATAGCAAGAATATCTCTAAAATGCAATAAAATAATTTAAGAAAAAGAGATTTCTGATGATGGTTTTCAAGCATTTTGACCCAACTCTTTTAAAGTTAGACTTTTCTTTTTTTTTTTTTCTCTTTTTGAGTCTTTTATTATTATTATTATTATTATTATACTTTAAGTTCTAGGGTACATGTGCATAACGTGCAGGTTTGTTACATATGTATACATGTGCCATGTTGGTGTGCTGCACCCATCAACTCGTCAGCACCCATCAATTCATCATTTATATCAGGTATAACTCCCCAGTGCAATCCGTCCCCCCTCCCCCCTCCCCATGATAGGCCCCGGTGTGTGATGTTCCCCTTCCCGAGTCCAAGTGAACTCATTGTTCAGTTCCCACCTATGAGTGAGAACATGCGGTGTTTGGTTTTCTCTTCTTGTGATAGTTTGCTAAGAATGATGGTTTCCAGCTGCATCCATGTCCCTACAAAGGACGCAAACTCATCCTTTTTTATGGCTGCATAGTATTCCATGGTGTATATGTGCCACATTTTCTTAATCCAGTCTGTCACTGATGGACATTTGGGTTGATTCCAAGTCTTTGCTATTGTGAATAGTGCCGCAATAAACATACGTGTGCATGTGTCTTTGTAGTAGCATAATTTATAATCCTTTGGGTATATACCCAGTAGTGGGATGGCTGGGTCATATGGTACATCTAGTTCTAGATCCTTGAGGAATCGCCATACTGTTTTCCATAATGGTTGAACTAGTTTACAATCCCACCAACAGTGTAAAAGTGTTCCTATTTCTCCACATCCTCTCCAACACCTGTTGTTTCCTGATTTTTTAATGATTGCCATTCTAACTGGTGTGAGATGGTATCTCATTGTGGTTTTGATTTGCATTTCTCTGATGGCCAGTGATGATGAGCATTTTTTCATGTGTCTGTTGGCTGTATGAATGTCTTCTTTTGAGAAATGTCTGTTCATATCCTTTCCCCACTTTTTGATGGGGTTGTTTGTTTTTTCCTTGTATATTTGTTTGAGTTCTTTGTAGATTCTGGAAATTAGCCCTTTGTCAGATGAGTAGATTGCAAAAATTTTCTCCCATTCTGTAGGTTGCCTGTTCACTCTGATGGTAGTTTCTTTTGCTGTGCAGAAGCTCTTTAGTTTAATGAGATCCCATTTGTCAATTTTGGCTTTTGCTGCCGTTGCTTTTGGTGTTTTAGACATGAAGTCCTTGCCCATGCCTATGTCCTGAATGGTACTACCTAGATTTTCTTCTAGGGTTATTATGGTATTAGGTCTAACATCTACAACCATCTGATCTTTGACAAACCTGACAAAAACAAGAAATGGGGAAAGGATTCCCTATTTAATAAATGGTGCTGGGAAAATTGGCTAGCCATAAGTAGAAAGCTGAAACTGGATCCTTTCCTTACTCCTTATACGAAGATTAATTCAAGATGGATTAAAGTTTGACTTTTCTATTGACTTCTTTTTTTTTCTGTTAACCAATAAGTTTATATTTCTGCTTAAACTAGTTTGACTTTAATATGGTGTTACTTGGAATTGAATCCTCAGTAATAAGTGAGGATAAGGGGAGGTTATGGAGCAATTCTCAGAGGAAAATTTGAATCCTTATTGACTGCCTGGATTTTCTTTTCCTAAGCAGGGAACACGTGATCCACAAAGACTCACCACCATGGACTATATGCCCAACCCTATCTAACAGAAGAAGGAAGTTGGACGTGATAATAGAGTTGCTTTGGAACCAAGAATCAGAGATAATGCTTAGAATGAAGAGACAGAAGTAATGGAAGGTTGGTACAGCTTCCTTTTTCTTTGTCCATGATATTCCTAATTAGTAAGCCATTTATTGAGAGTTTGAAAGTACCTCCACATAATATATACTTGCAGGTATTCCTGTTTTATTTTCATTTCTCTGGTCAGAATTCCTCTAGTACTACCTGAAATAACAGTATAGGTTATCCTGGATATTTGTGATAAAATATTTAGCTTATATTTTTTCATTTCTTCTATCCAGAGTAGTTTACTTTCTCCCTAAACCAGGTTATAAAACATCAAGTCACCTAAAATGTCTGTGTTAAATAAAACAAAATTTACTGTATGGATATTAAACATTTTTTTCTAGAATTCAACTAAAATTTTATCAGTTTACATTTTAGTGAGAAACACACTAAAAAGAAAAAGGAAGGAAGGAGAAAGAAAGAAAGAAAGAAAGAAAGAAAGAGAAAGAAAAGAAAGAAAGAGAGAGAGAGGGAGGGAGGGAGGAAGGAAAGAAAGAAAAAAGAGAAAGATGAAGGAAGAAAGAAAGGAGAGAAAGGAAATAAGGAAGGAAGGAAAGAAGGAAGGAAGGAAGGAAGGAAGGAAGGAAGGAAGGAAGGAAGGAAGGAAGGGAGGGAAGGGAAGGAAAGGAATGAAAGGGAAGGGAAGCGAGGAGGGAGGGAGGAAGGGAGGGAAAGAATGGCCTGAGATTTAAGTCTAATTCACTGATTGTCTGAAATTACAAAAGTCACAGGTGTATTGAAGGGCCAAAATAAAAATTTCTCTTTGTTAATGTTGAGAACATGTTGTGTAAATATTATTATTACCACCACATATGTCTTTTACAAAACTGTAGTGTAACATAGTGATTCTACAGTTTCAAGATAAAACTATGCAATTTCCACATAAAGCTATTGTCTGATTTTTTTTATTTAAAGAAAGTATGAATATGACTCAAAAGTGATTATACTGATAAATATATACTACATCCCACTAAGAGAAATGCTGTGTGCTATCCTTTCTTATAGGTTTGTTAACTGCTAGGAAACTGATCTCTCAATAACTTATGTTTTACAATAATGTATTTGTTTAATGGTACCACTGAGAATTGAGGACTTTACCAGTTCCTAACATAAGCTTAATATATAATCAGATTTTTTTTTTCCTTTTTTTTCTCCTGTGCTATGAGCTGACTCAAACTATTGCTCTCACTACTTTTTATGTTGGAACGTATTTGAAACAATCCCTTTTTTTCTTTTTTTTTTTTTTTCAAAAAAGCAAAAGCAAAAGCAACTGAAATGCTTGGAGTGTGTAATCATTCTCAGCAAACTATTGCAAGAACAGAAAACCAAACACCTCATGTTCTCACTCATAGGTGGGAATTAAACAATGAGATCACTTGGACACAGGAAGGGGAACATCACACACCGGAGCCTGTCGTGGAGTGGGGTGGGGGGGGGAATAGCATCAGGAGATAAGCCTAATGTAAATGATGAGTTAATGGGTGCAGCACACCAACATGGCACATGTATACATATGTAACAAACATGCACGTTGTGCACATGTACCCTAGAACTTAAAGTATAATAAAAAATTAATAACAATAAAAAAAAGCATGTGGTAAAATGTTTAGGTAGTTGCTAATCCACTGGAGTTAAGTGCAATCTATGGAGGTGTTGAGCATGATCTAATACTGCAGCCTTCTACCTAAAGAGCATCATTACAGTAACAGCCCTGCCAAATACTCTCTGCTTTTCACTTATACCTAATAATGCTTCTCAAGATATCCCTTATAATGTTACTTAGACATGCACACAGGTGCTTGTTGAAGACTTTGACTTTAAAATGAATACCATTTACAATGGCAACACATTTGGCAAAGAAGTGAAAACTCTGAAAAATGCCAATGAAAAGATTGAATAATGTATTCTGAATATGCGTTTATTTATTTTTCCTTTTTTGATGTCAAACATTTTGAAATGGACAGGCTCATTCATATATATACATTCTGCACCTTTTACTTTTTTCATAATCAGAGTCAGAATATCATAACTATCAGTCATAGGATCTTTGTGAATTTATGCAGATGGGCTGACTTCTTTGATAATTCCTGGTATCCAAAAGAAGTGTTAGATTGCTTGCAATTCCAGAAAAAGTTATTGAAGTAGCACAAATTATAACTCAAGATTTAAAAATAAAACATTTCTTTTTGTCTTTCCTTTTCATCTTTCTGTTTTCAGAGCCATGTGAAGAACAAGTGGGCTTGAAAACAGAGAGATGAGAAGAAAAGACAAAAAGAAAACTAGTTGGGATGTCTTTACAATTACTCATCACTGAGCACACTGAATCCACTGTGTGTCCCTACTCATAAACAACTGCCCTGTGAGCTCTTCTTTTACTTTCTTCTTCAAAGTGTGACACTTTGAATAGTAATTGAACTTGGCTTCTAGAGATTATAATGTAAGAAGAAACTGTATGCCTCATTTAGTAGGAAGAATTCTCAAAATGATTCCGATAATTCACCTTTGATTTTCAACCCCTTCGATTGCAGGTGGACCCTCTAAATATGAATGTCATTCCTGTGAGTGTG
>NW_022317868.1:0-1683 GCF_002776525.5 Piliocolobus tephrosceles
CACACTCACAGGAATGACATTCATATTTAGAGGGTCCACCTGCAATCAAAGGGGTTGAGAATGAAAGGTCAATTATCGGAATCATTTTGAGAATTCTTCCTACTAAATGAGGCATACAGTTTCTTCTTACATTATAATCTCTAGAAGCCAAGTTCAATTACTATTCAAAGTGTCACATTTTGAAGAAGAAAGGAAGAGCTCTACTGTTCACAGGAGAGTTATTTGTTTATGAGTAGGGTCATACAGTGGATTCAGTGTGCTCAGTGATGAGTAATTGTAAAGACATCCCAACTAGTTTCCTTTTTGTCTTTTCTTCTCATCTCTCTGTTTTCAAGCCCACTTGTTCTTCACATGGCTCTGAAAACAGAAAGATGAGAAGAAAAGACAAAAAGAAATGTTTTATTTTTAAATCCTGAATTATAATTTGTGCTACTCCAATAACTTTTTCTGGAATCACAAGCAATCTAACACTTCTTTTGGATACCAGGAATTATCAAAGAATTCAGCCCATCTGCATAAATTCACAAAGATCCTACGACTGATAGTTATGATATTCTGTCTCTGATTACGAAAAAAGTAAAAGGTGCAGGGTGTATATATATGAATGAGCCTGTCCATTTCAAAATGTTTGACATCAAAAAAGAAAAATAAATAAACACATATTCAGAATACATTATTCAATCTCTTCATTGGCATTTTTCAGAGTTTTCACTTGTTTGCCAAATGTGTTGCCATTGTAAATGGTATTCATTTTAAAGTCAAAGTCTTCAACAAGCACCTGTGTGCATGTCTAAGTAACATTATAAGGGATATCTTGAGAAGCATTATTAGGTGGAAGTGAAAAGCAGAGAATATTTGGCAGGGCTGTTACTGTAATGGTGCTATTTAGGCAGAAGGCTGCAATATTAGATCATGCTCAACACCTCCTGAGATTGCACTAAACTCCAGTGGATTAGCAACTAACTGAACATTTTACCACATACTTTTTAAAATTTTTATTAATTTTTTATTATACTTTAAGTTCTAGGGTACATGTGCACAATGTGCAGGTTTGTTACATATGTATACATGTGCCATGTTGGTGTGCTGCACCCATTAACTCATCATTTACATTAGGTATTTCTCCTAATGCTATCCCTCCCCCCATGTCACCCCACGACAGGCCCTGGTGTGTGATGTTCCCCTTTCTGTGTCCAAGTGATCTCATTGTTTAATACCCACCTATGAGTGAAAACATGAGGTGTTTGGTTTTCTGTTCTTGCAATAGTTTGCTGAGAATGATTACACACTCCAAGCATCTCAGTTGCTTTTGCTTTTGCTTTTTTGGAAAAAAGAAAAAAAAAAAGGGATTGTTTCAAATATGTTCCAACATAAAAAGTAGTGAGAGCAATAGTTTGAGTCAGCTCACAGCACAGGAGAAAAAAAAAGGAAAAAAAAAAATCTGATTATATATTAAGCTTATGTTAGGAACTGGTAAAGTGCTCAATTCTCTGTGGTACCATTAAACAAATATATTATTGTAAAACATAACTTATTGAGAGATCAGTTCCCTGAGCGGTTAATAAACCTATAAGAAAGGATAGCACACAGCATTTCTCATAGTGGGATGTAGTATATATTTATCAGTATAATCACTTTTGAGTCATATTCATACTTTCTTTAAATAAAAAAATCAGACAATAG
>NW_022317869.1:0-1683 GCF_002776525.5 Piliocolobus tephrosceles
CTATTGTCTGATTTTTTTATTTAAAGAAAGTATGAATATGACTCAAAAGTGATTATACTGATAAATATATACTACATCCCACTATGAGAAATGCTGTGTGCTATCCTTTCTTATAGGTTTATTAACCGCTCAGGGAACTGATCTCTCAATAAGTTATGTTTTACAATAATATATTTGTTTAATGGTACCACAGAGAATTGAGCACTTTACCAGTTCCTAACATAAGCTTAATATATAATCAGATTTTTTTTTTTCCTTTTTTTTTCTCCTGTGCTGTGAGCTGACTCAAACTATTGCTCTCACTACTTTTTATGTTGGAACATATTTGAAACAATCCCTTTTTTTTTTTCTTTTTTCCAAAAAAGCAAAAGCAAAAGCAACTGAGATGCTTGGAGTGTGTAATCATTCTCAGCAAACTATTGCAAGAACAGAAAACCAAACACCTCATGTTTTCACTCATAGGTGGGTATTAAACAATGAGATCACTTGGACACAGAAAGGGGAACATCACACACCAGGGCCTGTCGTGGGGTGACATGGGGGGAGGGATAGCATTAGGAGAAATACCTAATGTAAATGATGAGTTAATGGGTGCAGCACACCAACATGGCACATGTATACATATGTAACAAACCTGCACATTGTGCACATGTACCCTAGAACTTAAAGTATAATAAAAAATTAATAAAAATTTTAAAAAGTATGTGGTAAAATGTTCAGTTAGTTGCTAATCCACTGGAGTTTAGTGCAATCTCAGGAGGTGTTGAGCATGATCTAATATTGCAGCCTTCTGCCTAAATAGCACCATTACAGTAACAGCCCTGCCAAATATTCTCTGCTTTTCACTTCCACCTAATAATGCTTCTCAAGATATCCCTTATAATGTTACTTAGACATGCACACAGGTGCTTGTTGAAGACTTTGACTTTAAAATGAATACCATTTACAATGGCAACACATTTGGCAAACAAGTGAAAACTCTGAAAAATGCCAATGAAGAGATTGAATAATGTATTCTGAATATGTGTTTATTTATTTTTCTTTTTTGATGTCAAACATTTTGAAATGGACAGGCTCATTCATATATATACACCCTGCACCTTTTACTTTTTTCGTAATCAGAGACAGAATATCATAACTATCAGTCGTAGGATCTTTGTGAATTTATGCAGATGGGCTGAATTCTTTGATAATTCCTGGTATCCAAAAGAAGTGTTAGATTGCTTGTGATTCCAGAAAAAGTTATTGGAGTAGCACAAATTATAATTCAGGATTTAAAAATAAAACATTTCTTTTTGTCTTTTCTTCTCATCTTTCTGTTTTCAGAGCCATGTGAAGAACAAGTGGGCTTGAAAACAGAGAGATGAGAAGAAAAGACAAAAAGGAAACTAGTTGGGATGTCTTTACAATTACTCATCACTGAGCACACTGAATCCACTGTATGACCCTACTCATAAACAAATAACTCTCCTGTGAACAGTAGAGCTCTTCCTTTCTTCTTCAAAATGTGACACTTTGAATAGTAATTGAACTTGGCTTCTAGAGATTATAATGTAAGAAGAAACTGTATGCCTCATTTAGTAGGAAGAATTCTCAAAATGATTCCGATAATTGACCTTTCATTCTCAACCCCTTTGATTGCAGGTGGACCCTCTAAATATGAATGTCATTCCTGTGAGTGTG
>NW_022317870.1:0-1135 GCF_002776525.5 Piliocolobus tephrosceles
TTTCTTTCCCCTTTCTTTCTTGCTTTTTCTTTTTAGTATGTTTCTCACTAAAATGTAAACTGATAAAATTTTAGTTGAATTCCAGAAAAAAATGTTTAATATCCATACAGTAAATTTTGTGTTTTATTTAACACAGACATTTTAGGTGATTTGATGTTTTATAACCTGGTTTAGGGAGAAAATAAACTACTCTGGATAGAAGAAATGAAAAACTATAAGCTAAATATTTTATCACAAATATCCAGGATAACCTATACTGTTATTTCAGATAGTACTAAAGGAATTCTGACCAGAGAAATGAAAATAAAACAAGAATACCTGCAAGTATATATCATGTGGTGGTACTTTCAAACTCTTAATAAATGGCTTACTAATTAGGAGTATCATGGACAAAGAAAAAGGAAGCTGTACCAACCTCGCGTTATTTCTGTCTCTTCATTCTAAGCATTATCTCTGATTCTTGGTCCCAAAGCAACTCTAGTATCACATCCAACGTCCTTCTTCTGTTAGATAGGGTTGGTGATATAGTCCATGGTTGTGAGTCTTTGTGGATCACGTGTTCCCTACTTTACTTGCTTATGAAAAGAAAATCCAGGCAGTCAATAAAGATTCAAATTTTCCTCTGAGAACTGCTCCATAACCTCCCCTTATCCTCACTTATTATTGAGGACTCAATTCCAAGTAACATGATATTAAACTCAAACTAGCTTAAGCAGAAATATAAACTTATTGGTTAACAGAAAAAAACGAAGTCAATAGAAAAGTCAAACTTTAAAAGAGTTGGGTAAAAATGCTTGAAAAACCATTATCAGAAATTTCTTTTTATTCAATTATTTTATTGTATTTTAGAGATACTCTTGCTATGTTGCCCAAGTTGAATTCAAACTAGGCTCAGGGCCTTCCTCCTCAGCCACCTGAGTAGCTAGCTGGGACTACAGACTTTTTATTCAACTCTTAATACCTATTTTTTCTGAGTGTGCTTTATTTTCAGGCATTTTCTTTCAAAGTGGAGAGAAAGTTGCAACTAGCAGGTTCATGTTTTTGTTCTGTCTTCAAGACTGCATCTAATAGATTCACTTGGAATTGACCCATCTTGAATCATTCATTTTTGGAAGGAGCCTCAATTTGGATTATG
>NW_022317871.1:0-1135 GCF_002776525.5 Piliocolobus tephrosceles
CATAATCCAAATTGAGGCTCCTTCCAAAAATGAATGATTCAAGATGGGTCAATTCCAAGTGAATCTATTAGATGCAGTCTTGAAGACAGAACAAAAACATGAACCTGCTAGTTGCAACTTTCTCTCCACTTTGAAAGAAAATGCCTGAAAATAAAGCACACTCAGAAAAAATAGGTATTAAGAGTTGAATAAAAAGTCTGTAGTCCCAGCTAGCTACTCAGGTGGCTGAGGAGGAAGGCCCTGAGCCTAGTTTGAATTCAACTTGGGCAACATAGCAAGAGTATCTCTAAAATACAATAAAATAATTGAATAAAAAGAAATTTCTGATAATGGTTTTTCAAGCATTTTTACCCAACTCTTTTAAAGTTTGACTTTTCTATTGACTTCGTTTTTTTCTGTTAACCAATAAGTTTATATTTCTGCTTAAGCTAGTTTGAGTTTAATATCATGTTACTTGGAATTGAGTCCTCAATAATAAGTGAGGATAAGGGGAGGTTATGGAGCAGTTCTCAGAGGAAAATTTGAATCTTTATTGACTGCCTGGATTTTCTTTTCATAAGCAAGTAAAGTAGGGAACACGTGATCCACAAAGACTCACAACCATGGACTATATCACCAACCCTATCTAACAGAAGAAGGACGTTGGATGTGATACTAGAGTTGCTTTGGGACCAAGAATCAGAGATAATGCTTAGAATGAAGAGACAGAAATAACGCGAGGTTGGTACAGCTTCCTTTTTCTTTGTCCATGATACTCCTAATTAGTAAGCCATTTATTAAGAGTTTGAAAGTACCACCACATGATATATACTTGCAGGTATTCTTGTTTTATTTTCATTTCTCTGGTCAGAATTCCTTTAGTACTATCTGAAATAACAGTATAGGTTATCCTGGATATTTGTGATAAAATATTTAGCTTATAGTTTTTCATTTCTTCTATCCAGAGTAGTTTATTTTCTCCCTAAACCAGGTTATAAAACATCAAATCACCTAAAATGTCTGTGTTAAATAAAACACAAAATTTACTGTATGGATATTAAACATTTTTTTCTGGAATTCAACTAAAATTTTATCAGTTTACATTTTAGTGAGAAACATACTAAAAAGAAAAAGCAAGAAAGAAAGGGGAAAGAAA
>NW_022317872.1:0-4017 GCF_002776525.5 Piliocolobus tephrosceles
ACCTGTGGTCCCAGTTACCCAAGAAGCTGAGGTGGGAGAGTCACCTGAGCCTGACAGGTCAAGACTGCAGTGAGCCATGATCATGCCACTGCACTCCAGCATGAGCAACAGAGTGAGACCCTGTCTCAAAAAAAAAAAAAAAAAAGACATGTGTGCGTATGTATTTGTTTGACTATCAGTTTTCAGTTCCTTTTGACATACACCTGCTATAGTCTGAAAGTTTGTGTCCCCTCAAAATTCATAGGTTGAAACCTAATCCCCAATGCAATAGTATAAGAGGTAGTTGGAAAAGGGAGAAGTAGTTTTATAGCCTTTTCAGATAATGTGGGCATTTGCTTTAATGTTACACGAAAACTCAACAGATAGAAGAATCTTAAAGGTTGATTGTGGCAGGGCACGGTGGCTCACACCTGTAATCCCAGTAAGTTGGGAGGTTGAAGAGGGCAGATCACTTGAGGTTGAGAGTTAAGACCAGCCTGACCAACTTGGTGAAACCCTATCTCTACAAAACATACAAAAGTTAGCCAGGCATGGTGGCACACACCTGTAATCCCAGCTACTCAGAAGGCTGAGGCAGGAGAATTGCTTGAACCCAAGCGGTGGAGATTGCAGTGAGCCGAGATGACACCGCTGCAGTCCAGCCTGGACGACAGAGTGAGACTCTGTCTAAAGAATTAAAAAAAGGTTATTTGTAATGTGGAATCTGAAACTATATTAATTAAGTTTTCTTAATCAATTACATTAAAATCTGTCTGTCTATTCTGCACTTTGAATAGATCTTTCAATCATGCATGATCATAACATTATAGATGTTGGTACCTTGAGTTATGTGTCTCCTCCACATGTTGATACATGTATTATATACAGCAAAAAAATCGTATTTGTTAATATAACCATTAATTTCATTAGAAAAATACGGGAAGCTGGCCGGGCATGGCGGCTCATGCCTGTAATCCCAGCACTTTGGGAGGCCGAGGTGGGCTGGTCACCTGAGGTCGGGAGTTCAAGACCAACCTGGCCAACATGGAGAAACCCCGTCTCTACTAAAAATACAAAATTAGCCGGGCATGGTGGCGCATGCCTGTAATCCTAGCTACTCAGGAGGCTGAGGCAGGAGAATCGCTTGAACCCGGGAAGCGGAGGTTGCAGTGAGCCAAGATCGCGCCATTTCACTCCAGTCTGGTCAACAAGAGCAAAACTCTGTCTCAAAAAAGAAAGAAAAAAGAAAAATATGGGAAGCTGAGTTTTCCAGGTCACAGTGGTGATAGATGCATATTGCTATGGTTTGGATGCTGTTTGCTTGTCCCCACCAAAACTCATGTTAAAACTTGATTCCCAGTATGGCAGCCCTGGGAGGCAGGGCATACTGGGATGTGTTTGGGATATAGGAACAGATACTTCATGAATGACTTGGACTGTTTTCCCAGTAGTGAGGGGGTTCTCACTCTTAAGAGACTGGATTATTCCTCTTGGGAATATAGTAATTCTTGTGAGAAAGGGTTGTTATAAAACCAGAACAGGCTGGGCGTGGTGGCTCACGCCTGTAATCCAAACACTCTGGAGGGTTGAGGCAGGCAGATCACGAGGTCAAGAGATCGAGACCATCCTGGCTAACACGGTGAAACCCTGTCTCTACTAAATAATACAAAAAATTAGCCAGGCGTGGTGGCGGGCACCTGTAGTCCCAACTACTTGGGAGGTTGAGGCAGGAGAATAGCATGAATCCGGGAGGCGGATTTTGCAGTGAGCCGAGATCACACCACTGCACTCCAGCCTGGGTGACAGAGCGAGACTCCATCTGAAAAAATAAAAAATTTAAAAAAAAACAGGACAACACTCAGATTTTCCCCTCTTTACACATGTCTGCTTACCTTTTGACCTTCTCCACTATGTTGTGATCCAACATGAAAGCCCTTACCAGAAGCCAGGGCCATGCCTTTGGACTTCTCAGCCTGCAGAACCATGAGCTAGATAAACCTCTTTTCTTCATGGATTGCCTAGTTTCAGGTATTCTTTTATAGCAACACAAAATGGACTAAGACACATGTTTTCCAAAATTCTAATTTTTTACTTAAAACCTTGAATCTTGAAATTTATAACAAATATTTGCAGTTGATATCCTTGAATTGACATGCTTACTTCACTACTTTTCAAGAAAATACCTGCCAATTACCCAAGCTTGAATAACTGTATTGTGTCAGTCATTCTTACAAGTAAAAATTGATATCAAATGAACAAACGTGCTAGTTTCACTTAGAACTCAAACACTGCACAAATGCTTCTCCTCAAGATAATCCTCACGCTTCTAAGTGCTGCAGAAGTAATTCATGTGTAATTCTAAATTCATCATATAGAATATTTTTTAGTTTTGACACGGAGTTTCACTCTTGTTGCCCAGGCTAGAGTGTAATGGCATAATCTCAGCTCACTGCAACCTCTCCCTTCTGGGTTCAAGTGATTCTCCTGTCTCAGCCTCCTGAGTAACTGGAATTACAGGTGCCCACCACCACGCCTGGCTAATTTTTGTATTTTTAGTAGAGACAGGGTTTCACCATATTGGCCAGGCTGGTCTCGAACTCCTGACCTCAGCTGATCCACCTGCCTCAGCCTCCCAAAGTGCTGGGATTACAGGTGTGAGCAACCGTGCTCAGCCTAGAATTTTTAAAAGGTAGGTACTTGAGGGTCAAGGTTTAACAAAATTAATAATTTTTATGGTCCCATCAAGGACAGTTCTAAATAAAACTGGTATCTCCTTTTTTACTGCAAGGATGTGGCAATGAAGAATACAATGACTACTTGTCCATTGCCAGCAGTTTTACCCACCATTGCTTTTTATCATCAGGGCAAATGTCAACACAGTGAAAAAGGTAGATAAAGTCTCTGTATTATTATGAAAATAGTTTTACTTTACAGAACTCTCTGAAAGGGTCTCAGAAATCCCTAAAAGTCTGTGGTAAAACCATTCATTGAAATTTATAGACTGGCCAGAAAAATGTATCCAGGAATAGCTTTTTAAGAACAGGACTAGAAATTTGGAATTCCCAAGAAAATCAGTTGAAAAACTGTCTCCTATCAGTTAATTTACATATATTATTACATAGATCCACAATTCTTCTGTATTACACGAGTTGCTTGTGTTAAGAGCTATAGGAGACTGAGAAGGGAAAATAAGTAGTCTTTTTTTTTTTTTTTTTTGAAACTGGGTCCCACTGTGTCACCCAGGCTGCAGTATGATGGTGTGATCATGGTTCATTGAAGCCTCAATGTCCCCGAGGCTGAAATTATCCTCCCTCAGCTGAAAGGATCCTCTCGTCTCAGCCTCCCAAGCAGCTGGGACTACAGGGAAACACCACCATGCCCAGCTAATTTTTTTCTATTTTTTTAGAGATGGGGTTTCACCATGTTGCCGAGACTGGTCTCAAACTCCTGGACTCAAGCAATCTGCCTGACTCCCAAAGTGTAAGATTACAGGTGTGAGCCACCACACCCAGCCTAAAAGAAGCAGTGATTTTTGTTGTTGTTGTTGTTTGTTTGTTTGTTTGTTTGTGAGACAGTCTCGCTCTTTTGCCCAGGCTGTAGTGCAGTGGCACCATCTCCACTGGCTGTAACCTCCGCCTCCTGGGTTCAAGGAATTCTCCTCAGCCTCCCAAGTAGCTGGGATTACAGGCGTGTTCCACCACGCCCAGCTAATTTTTGTATTTTTAGTATAGAGACATGAGTTTGCCATGTTGGCCAGACTGGTCTCAAACTCCTGACCTCAGGTGATCCACCTGCCTCAGCCTCCCAAAGCGCTGGGATTATAGGTGTGAGCCCCCGCACCTGGGCAAAGAAGCAGTCTTAACCTTCTAAACAACCAAACTTTTAAGGGGTCTTATGAATGATGGTGCTAAATAACACCTCTATAACAAGTGCTTCTGCTACCATTCCCTCCTCTGTATCTGGCTGAGGAAACACATGCTCTAGAGCCCTGAATTCTTTTTGATCCCATTAATTCCTACACTGTACCTGTGGTCTCTT
>NW_022317873.1:0-4017 GCF_002776525.5 Piliocolobus tephrosceles
AAGAGACCACAGGTACAGTGTAGGAATTAATGGGATCAAAAAGAATTCAGGGCTCTAGAGCATGTGTTTCCTCAGCCAGATACAGAGGAGGGAATGGTAGCAGAAGCACTTGTTATAGAGGTGTTATTTAGCACCATCATTCATAAGACCCCTTAAAAGTTTGGTTGTTTAGAAGGTTAAGACTGCTTCTTTGCCCAGGTGCGGGGGCTCACACCTATAATCCCAGCGCTTTGGGAGGCTGAGGCAGGTGGATCACCTGAGGTCAGGAGTTTGAGACCAGTCTGGCCAACATGGCAAACTCATGTCTCTATACTAAAAATACAAAAATTAGCTGGGCGTGGTGGAACACGCCTGTAATCCCAGCTACTTGGGAGGCTGAGGAGAATTCCTTGAACCCAGGAGGCGGAGGTTACAGCCAGTGGAGATGGTGCCACTGCACTACAGCCTGGGCAAAAGAGCGAGACTGTCTCACAAACAAACAAACAAACAAACAACAACAACAACAAAAATCACTGCTTCTTTTAGGCTGGGTGTGGTGGCTCACACCTGTAATCTTACACTTTGGGAGTCAGGCAGATTGCTTGAGTCCAGGAGTTTGAGACCAGTCTCGGCAACATGGTGAAACCCCATCTCTAAAAAAATAGAAAAAAATTAGCTGGGCATGGTGGTGTTTCCCTGTAGTCCCAGCTGCTTGGGAGGCTGAGACGAGAGGATCCTTTCAGCTGAGGGAGGATAATTTCAGCCTCGGGGACATTGAGGCTTCAATGAACCATGATCACACCATCATACTGCAGCCTGGGTGACACAGTGGGACCCAGTTTCAAAAAAAAAAAAAAAAAAGACTACTTATTTTCCCTTCTCAGTCTCCTATAGCTCTTAACACAAGCAACTCGTGTAATACAGAAGAATTGTGGATCTATGTAATAATATATGTAAATTAACTGATAGGAGACAGTTTTTCAACTGATTTTCTTGGGAATTCCAAATTTCTAGTCCTGTTCTTAAAAAGCTATTCCTGGATACATTTTTCTGGCCAGTCTATAAATTTCAATGAATGGTTTTACCACAGACTTTTAGGGATTTCTGAGACCCTTTCAGAGAGTTCTGTAAAGTAAAACTATTTTCATAATAATACAGAGACTTTATCTACCTTTTTCACTGTGTTGACATTTGCCCTGATGATAAAAAGCAATGGTGGGTAAAACTGCTGGCAATGGACAAGTAGTCATTGTATTCTTCATTGCCACATCCTTGCAGTAAAAAAGGAGATACCAGTTTTATTTAGAACTGTCCTTGATGGGACCATAAAAATTATTAATTTTGTTAAACCTTGACCCTCAAGTACCTACCTTTTAAAAATTCTAGGCTGAGCACGGTTGCTCACACCTGTAATCCCAGCACTTTGGGAGGCTGAGGCAGGTGGATCAGCTGAGGTCAGGAGTTCGAGACCAGCCTGGCCAATATGGTGAAACCCTGTCTCTACTAAAAATACAAAAATTAGCCAGGCGTGGTGGTGGGCACCTGTAATTCCAGTTACTCAGGAGGCTGAGACAGGAGAATCACTTGAACCCAGAAGGGAGAGGTTGCAGTGAGCTGAGATTATGCCATTACACTCTAGCCTGGGCAACAAGAGTGAAACTCCGTGTCAAAACTAAAAAATATTCTATATGATGAATTTAGAATTACACATGAATTACTTCTGCAGCACTTAGAAGCGTGAGGATTATCTTGAGGAGAAGCATTTGTGCAGTGTTTGAGTTCTAAGTGAAACTAGCACGTTTGTTCATTTGATATCAATTTTTACTTGTAAGAATGACTGACACAATACAGTTATTCAAGCTTGGGTAATTGGCAGGTATTTTCTTGAAAAGTAGTGAAGTAAGCATGTCAATTCAAGGATATCAACTGCAAATATTTGTTATAAATTTCAAGATTCAAGGTTTTAAGTAAAAAATTAGAATTTTGGAAAACATGTGTCTTAGTCCATTTTGTGTTGCTATAAAAGAATACCTGAAACTAGGCAATCCATGAAGAAAAGAGGTTTATCTAGCTCATGGTTCTGCAGGCTGAGAAGTCCAAAGGCATGGCCCTGGCTTCTGGTAAGGGCTTTCATGTTGGATCACAACATAGTGGAGAAGGTCAAAAGGTAAGCAGACATGTGTAAAGAGGGGAAAATCTGAGTGTTGTCCTGTTTTTTTTTAAATTTTTTATTTTTTCAGATGGAGTCTCGCTCTGTCACCCAGGCTGGAGTGCAGTGGTGTGATCTCGGCTCACTGCAAAATCCGCCTCCCGGATTCATGCTATTCTCCTGCCTCAACCTCCCAAGTAGTTGGGACTACAGGTGCCCGCCACCACGCCTGGCTAATTTTTTGTATTATTTAGTAGAGACAGGGTTTCACCGTGTTAGCCAGGATGGTCTCGATCTCTTGACCTCGTGATCTGCCTGCCTCAACCCTCCAGAGTGTTTGGATTACAGGCGTGAGCCACCACGCCCAGCCTGTTCTGGTTTTATAACAACCCTTTCTCACAAGAATTACTATATTCCCAAGAGGAATAATCCAGTCTCTTAAGAGTGAGAACCCCCTCACTACTGGGAAAACAGTCCAAGTCATTCATGAAGTATCTGTTCCTATATCCCAAACACATCCCAGTATGCCCTGCCTCCCAGGGCTGCCATACTGGGAATCAAGTTTTAACATGAGTTTTGGTGGGGACAAGCAAACAGCATCCAAACCATAGCAATATGCATCTATCACCACTGTGACCTGGAAAACTCAGCTTCCCATATTTTTCTTTTTTCTTTCTTTTTTGAGACAGAGTTTTGCTCTTGTTGACCAGACTGGAGTGAAATGGCGCGATCTTGGCTCACTGCAACCTCCGCTTCCCGGGTTCAAGCGATTCTCCTGCCTCAGCCTCCTGAGTAGCTAGGATTACAGGCATGCGCCACCATGCCCGGCTAATTTTGTATTTTTAGTAGAGACGGGGTTTCTCCATGTTGGCCAGGTTGGTCTTGAACTCCCGACCTCAGGTGACCAGCCCACCTCGGCCTCCCAAAGTGCTGGGATTACAGGCATGAGCCGCCATGCCCGGCCAGCTTCCCGTATTTTTCTAATGAAATTAATGGTTATATTAACAAATACGATTTTTTTGCTGTATATAATACATGTATCAACATGTGGAGGAGACACATAACTCAAGGTACCAACATCTATAATGTTATGATCATGCATGATTGAAAGATCTATTCAAAGTGCAGAATAGACAGACAGATTTTAATGTAATTGATTAAGAAAACTTAATTAATATAGTTTCAGATTCCACATTACAAATAACCTTTTTTTAATTCTTTAGACAGAGTCTCACTCTGTCGTCCAGGCTGGACTGCAGCGGTGTCATCTCGGCTCACTGCAATCTCCACCGCTTGGGTTCAAGCAATTCTCCTGCCTCAGCCTTCTGAGTAGCTGGGATTACAGGTGTGTGCCACCATGCCTGGCTAACTTTTGTATGTTTTGTAGAGATAGGGTTTCACCAAGTTGGTCAGGCTGGTCTTAACTCTCAACCTCAAGTGATCTGCCCTCTTCAACCTCCCAACTTACTGGGATTACAGGTGTGAGCCACCGTGCCCTGCCACAATCAACCTTTAAGATTCTTCTATCTGTTGAGTTTTCGTGTAACATTAAAGCAAATGCCCACATTATCTGAAAAGGCTATAAAACTACTTCTCCCTTTTCCAACTACCTCTTATACTATTGCATTGGGGATTAGGTTTCAACCTATGAATTTTGAGGGGACACAAACTTTCAGACTATAGCAGGTGTATGTCAAAAGGAACTGAAAACTGATAGTCAAACAAATACATACGCACACATGTCTTTTTTTTTTTTTTTTTTGAGACAGGGTCTCACTCTGTTGCTCATGCTGGAGTGCAGTGGCATGATCATGGCTCACTGCAGTCTTGACCTGTCAGGCTCAGGTGACTCTCCCACCTCAGCTTCTTGGGTAACTGGGACCACAGGT
>NW_022317874.1:0-2728 GCF_002776525.5 Piliocolobus tephrosceles
AGAAGGCCGCCGGGGCTGTGAGAAGGCCGCCGGGGCTGTGAGAAGGCCGCGTGGCTCAATGGCGGAGAGCAGCTTTTCTAGGAGTGGGAGGGCAATAGGTGGGGCATGGGCGTGTCAGGGGCGTTCCGCAGGTGCGACCAGGTAAATCTTGGTCTCTTCGGATTGACGTCACCTGGCGCATGCCCAGTTGGTCTGCACCTTCCCGGGCGCCGGCTGCATTTTCGCACGCGCGGGAAGAGTTGGTGGTGAAGAAGAACCCGGAAGTGCACCATCTTGCCTCGGTTCGTCCAAACAGTCCAACCTTTTATTGATAATAGTGATAAAGGGGCGCCGTGGTCTGTCTGGCTACTTCCTGCTGTTAAGGGGCGTCGTTAAGGTCGGGGCCCATGGTTGGTATTTGGACGCACGGATGAAAAATAAAATAAGGCACAGTATTAGTATAGGAATGAGGAATGGAAGCATTTGTTGGAATATGGGCAAAACCCAGAAGGATAGTCCTGGCAAGGTTGGGGAGTATGAGACAGTTAAGAAAATTTAGTAAGTTTGAGGCGAGTGGGGGAAAGCCAAACTGATTTCCACTGATTGCTTTCGGTAGGGGCCCTTTTTAGTTGGGAATGAGGAATGAGTGCGCAAAGTACTTGTTGGCCAGGCAGCAATTAAGGATTGGAGTTTTTCGTGGAGTGGATGGCTTTCCACTTACTCCTACTACAGAGATATTGGATGGAAGGCTAGGTCCAGAGAAGGACGGCAAAACAGAATAGGTAGCCTCGCTGTTGATTAAAAAAGTAATTGTCTTACCCGCTACCAGGAGAGTTACCCGCGGCTCCGCAAGGGTGATGGGGGTCCCCGAGTCTCGGCACCTTCAGTTGTCATCGTCCAGATGTAGGAGCTGGAAGGAGCTCCCAGGATCCTGGGAAAGGGGGTCACGTGGAGGCGCGGCTCCTGTTCTCAGGGTGGGGCAATCAGACTTCCAGTTTCCTCCCTGCTGGCAAGCAGGGCAGGGGGTTGCTGGTGGACGAGGGTTAGGACATTCACTGGCCTAATGTCCCAATGCCTTGCACTTATAGCAAGGCCGCGTTGGGACTCGGGGACCTTGCGGACACCTGTTGGCATAGTGTCCTGCCTTGCCACACTTATAGCAGGCTCCTTTCTAGCAGTGGCCTTTCTCCTTTCTAGCAGTGGCCTTGGAGTCTGTGGGGTATGTGCTCTCTGGTCTGGGGTTACGACTGGGCTGTAAAGCCGCTGCTAGGAGCTGTAACTCAGCCGTCTCCTCTCTGGAGCTATAGACCTTAAAGGCTAATTTAACCAGGTCTTGTATTGGTGTCTGAGGACCATCCTCTACCTTTTGAAGTTTTTTACGAATGTCAGGAGCTGATTGAGAAATGAAATAAGACGCCAAAATGGTGGCCCCTGTTGGGGAGGCCGGATCTAACCGGGTATACTGGGTTAGAACTTCAGTCAGTTTAGGGTAGAGGTTAGGATAACCTGGAGGTCATGCCAAGTTAAGTCATAGGCCTGACAAAGGTGTCTAAATTCCTTTATGTATATGGTAGGATTAGCTGAGAAATCACCTAAACGCTTCTCAATTTTGGAAAGATCGGCCAATGAAAAAGGGACATGTACTCTGACTACCCCCCCCGTCCCAGCCACCTCTCGCAAAGATGCTAACACTGTAGGAGGGTGTGGGCAGAGATAGGGGACTCAAGACAGCCAGTTGGGGGCCCCGAAGGAGGCACAGGACTGAGTGGATTACTAGTAGATAAGGAGGAGGAAGGAGGAGTCTGGATGGGGGGAGGAGGAGGAGTCTGGGCAGGAAGGGAGGGGGTGGGGAAAGCGGGGAGAGAAGGAGTATAGGGACGAGAGCCTAAGGCCCAAAAGCCTTGTATGTAAATTAATTTCGGACCACTTGCCTAGCTGCTGGCAGAAATTGCTGAGGTCGATCACGCCACAGTGGAAAGGAAAATTAACCGCTTCCTCCTAAGGTCTTGTTCAAGCTGTAAGGTTTTTAAATTGGCTAGGAGGCACCCTAAGGGGGTGCTCTTTGGAAATTTGGACTGGGGGTTTCCCATTTGTTTCCTCTTTACCGACACATAATGGACACAATGGAAATGGAAGTGGATCTCTGCCTGGCTTCAAAGCGTCCTTTGGAACCAGCAGAGACAGACTGGAGGCTCTTGAAGCCAAAGTGGAGGGTACCTTCAGGCGGACGTCTCCGTCCTGCAAGGCTCTCCGAAGCCACGTGGTGGCTTCCAAGCCACTTGGTGGCTCAAAATGGACCTCGGACCTGCGCAGGATTTTGGCCGAGGGTGGTAAAGAGGAGACAAGGGCACTTACCCCAGAGAGGCCGTGAGAGTGAGCGAAGCGGGTCTCAGGTCCTGGTCCGTCCGCGGCGTGGAAAGAGGAGGAGGAGGCTCCCCGGACCCTGGGGGCCCTGAGGAGGGGTCTCCTCCCGGGTTCGGCACCATCTGTCTTGTTTTTCTAAGACCAGCCGAGCGGGCGCAAAAGAACCAGCGGGTAGGCAAGTGTAACAGCAAAACTGCTGGTTTATTTTAGTAACCTAAGGTGTGCGGGAGAAGTCTGTCGGCCTCCGGGGAAGGAGGCCGGCAGAGTCCCCCCCGCGGTGGGGCTCTCGGACAGACTTCCCACAGTCCCGACATCCCGACAGGAGTGGGGCTGCAAGAAGGCCGCCGGGGCTGTGAGAAGGCCGCCGGGGCTGTGAGAAGGCCGC
>NW_022317875.1:0-2728 GCF_002776525.5 Piliocolobus tephrosceles
GCGGCCTTCTCACAGCCCCGGCGGCCTTCTCACAGCCCCGGCGGCCTTCTTGCAGCCCCACTCCTGTCGGGATGTCGGGACTGTGGGAAGTCTGTCCGAGAGCCCCACCGCGGGGGGGACTCTGCCGGCCTCCTTCCCCGGAGGCCGACAGACTTCTCCCGCACACCTTAGGTTACTAAAATAAACCAGCAGTTTTGCTGTTACACTTGCCTACCCGCTGGTTCTTTTGCGCCCGCTCGGCTGGTCTTAGAAAAACAAGACAGATGGTGCCGAACCCGGGAGGAGACCCCTCCTCAGGGCCCCCAGGGTCCGGGGAGCCTCCTCCTCCTCTTTCCACGCCGCGGACGGACCAGGACCTGAGACCCGCTTCGCTCACTCTCACGGCCTCTCTGGGGTAAGTGCCCTTGTCTCCTCTTTACCACCCTCGGCCAAAATCCTGCGCAGGTCCGAGGTCCATTTTGAGCCACCAAGTGGCTTGGAAGCCACCACGTGGCTTCGGAGAGCCTTGCAGGACGGAGACGTCCGCCTGAAGGTACCCTCCACTTTGGCTTCAAGAGCCTCCAGTCTGTCTCTGCTGGTTCCAAAGGACGCTTTGAAGCCAGGCAGAGATCCACTTCCATTTCCATTGTGTCCATTATGTGTCGGTAAAGAGGAAACAAATGGGAAACCCCCAGTCCAAATTTCCAAAGAGCACCCCCTTAGGGTGCCTCCTAGCCAATTTAAAAACCTTACAGCTTGAACAAGACCTTAGGAGGAAGCGGTTAATTTTCCTTTCCACTGTGGCGTGATCGACCTCAGCAATTTCTGCCAGCAGCTAGGCAAGTGGTCCGAAATTAATTTACATACAAGGCTTTTGGGCCTTAGGCTCTCGTCCCTATACTCCTTCTCTCCCCGCTTTCCCCACCCCCTCCCTTCCTGCCCAGACTCCTCCTCCTCCCCCCATCCAGACTCCTCCTTCCTCCTCCTTATCTACTAGTAATCCACTCAGTCCTGTGCCTCCTTCGGGGCCCCCAACTGGCTGTCTTGAGTCCCCTATCTCTGCCCACACCCTCCTACAGTGTTAGCATCTTTGCGAGAGGTGGCTGGGACGGGGGGGGTAGTCAGAGTACATGTCCCTTTTTCATTGGCCGATCTTTCCAAAATTGAGAAGCGTTTAGGTGATTTCTCAGCTAATCCTACCATATACATAAAGGAATTTAGACACCTTTGTCAGGCCTATGACTTAACTTGGCATGACCTCCAGGTTATCCTAACCTCTACCCTAAACTGACTGAAGTTCTAACCCAGTATACCCGGTTAGATCCGGCCTCCCCAACAGGGGCCACCATTTTGGCGTCTTATTTCATTTCTCAATCAGCTCCTGACATTCGTAAAAAACTTCAAAAGGTAGAGGATGGTCCTCAGACACCAATACAAGACCTGGTTAAATTAGCCTTTAAGGTCTATAGCTCCAGAGAGGAGACGGCTGAGTTACAGCTCCTAGCAGCGGCTTTACAGCCCAGTCGTAACCCCAGACCAGAGAGCACATACCCCACAGACTCCAAGGCCACTGCTAGAAAGGAGAAAGGCCACTGCTAGAAAGGAGCCTGCTATAAGTGTGGCAAGGCAGGACACTATGCCAACAGGTGTCCGCAAGGTCCCCGAGTCCCAACGCGGCCTTGCTATAAGTGCAAGGCATTGGGACATTAGGCCAGTGAATGTCCTAACCCTCGTCCACCAGCAACCCCCTGCCCTGCTTGCCAGCAGGGAGGAAACTGGAAGTCTGATTGCCCCACCCTGAGAACAGGAGCCGCGCCTCCACGTGACCCCCTTTCCCAGGATCCTGGGAGCTCCTTCCAGCTCCTACATCTGGACGATGACAACTGAAGGTGCCGAGACTCGGGGACCCCCATCACCCTTGCGGAGCCGCGGGTAACTCTCCTGGTAGCGGGTAAGACAATTACTTTTTTAATCAACAGCGAGGCTACCTATTCTGTTTTGCCGTCCTTCTCTGGACCTAGCCTTCCATCCAATATCTCTGTAGTAGGAGTAAGTGGAAAGCCATCCACTCCACGAAAAACTCCAATCCTTAATTGCTGCCTGGCCAACAAGTACTTTGCGCACTCATTCCTCATTCCCAACTAAAAAGGGCCCCTACCGAAAGCAATCAGTGGAAATCAGTTTGGCTTTCCCCCACTCGCCTCAAACTTACTAAATTTTCTTAACTGTCTCATACTCCCCAACCTTGCCAGGACTATCCTTCTGGGTTTTGCCCATATTCCAACAAATGCTTCCATTCCTCATTCCTATACTAATACTGTGCCTTATTTTATTTTTCATCCGTGCGTCCAAATACCAACCATGGGCCCCGACCTTAACGACGCCCCTTAACAGCAGGAAGTAGCCAGACAGACCACGGCGCCCCTTTATCACTATTATCAATAAAAGGTTGGACTGTTTGGACGAACCGAGGCAAGATGGTGCACTTCCGGGTTCTTCTTCACCACCAACTCTTCCCGCGCGTGCGAAAATGCAGCCGGCGCCCGGGAAGGTGCAGACCAACTGGGCATGCGCCAGGTGACGTCAATCCGAAGAGACCAAGATTTACCTGGTCGCACCTGCGGAACGCCCCTGACACGCCCATGCCCCACCTATTGCCCTCCCACTCCTAGAAAAGCTGCTCTCCGCCATTGAGCCACGCGGCCTTCTCACAGCCCCGGCGGCCTTCTCACAGCCCCGGCGGCCTTCT
>NW_022317876.1:0-7152 GCF_002776525.5 Piliocolobus tephrosceles
TGCTGGTTCTTTGGTGCTCGCTCTGGTGGTCTTAGAAAAACAAGACAGATGGTGCCGAACCCGGAAGGAGACCCCTCCTCAGGGCCCCCAGGGTCCAGGGAGCCTCCTCCTCCTCCTCCTTCCACGCAGCGGACAGACCAGGACCTGAGACCCGCTTCGCTCACTCTCACGGCCTCTCTGGGGTAAGTGCCCTTGTCTCCTCTTTACCACCCTCGGCCAAAATCCTGCACAGGTCCGAGGTCCATTTTGAGCCACCAAGTGGCTTGGGAGACCCTTGCAGGACGGAGATGTCCGCCTGAAGGTACTCTCCACTTTGGCTTCAAGAACCTCCAGTCTGTCTCTGCTGGTTCCAAAGGACGCTTTGAAGCCAGGCAGAAATCCACTTCCATTTCCATTGTGTCCATTGTGTCCCTCGGCCAAAATCCTGCACAGGTCCGAGGTCCATTTGGAGCCACCAAGTGGCTTGGAGACCCGTTCAGGACGGAGACATCCACCTGAAGGTAATCTCCACTTTGGCTCCATGAGCCTCCAGTCTGTCTCTGCTGGTTCCAAAGGACGCTTTGAAGACAGGCAGAGATCCACTTCCATTTCCATTGTGTCCATTGTGTAAGTAAAGAGGAAACAAATGGGAAACCCCCAGTCCAAATTTCCAAAGAGCACCCCCTTAGGGTGCCTCCTAGCCAATTTAAAAACCTTACAGCTTGAACAAGACCTTAGGAGGAAGCGGTTAATTTTCCTTTCCACTGTGGCGTGGCCGCGATACAAACTAGACAATCAGTCTCAGTGGCCACCAGAGGGCACCCTAGACCGCAATATTCTGACCGACCTCAGCAATTTCTGCCAGCGGCTAGGCAAGTGGTCTGAATTTACTTACATACAAGGCTTTTGGGCCTTACGCTCTAGTCCCGACCTGTATAGCCGGTGCTCTTCGGCCCAAGTTATGCTAGCCAAGGACGCCGACTCACAGGAACCCAAAAAAGAGGAGTCTTCATTTCTTTCTGTTCAGCTGGAGGATCTAGGTTTTCCCTCCCTTCCTGCCCAGACTCCTCCTTCCTCCTCCTTATCTACTAGTAATCCACTGGGTCCCGTGCATCCTTCAGGGCCCCCAACTGGCTGACTTGAGTCCCCTATCTCTGCCCACACCCTCCTACAGTGTTAGCGCCTTTGCGAGAGGTGGCTGGGGCGGAGGGGGTAGTCAGAGTACATGTCCCTTTTTCATTGGCCAATCTTTCCAAAATTGAGAAGTGTTTAGGTGATTTCTCAGCTAATCCCACCATCTACATAAAGGAATTTAGATACCTTTGTCAGGCCTATGACTTAACTTGGCATGACCTCCAGGTTATCCTAACCTCCACCCTAAACCCGGAGGAGCAAGAGTGCATCCTAGCGGCCGCCAGGCAGCATGCCAACCAACTACATTTAACTGACGCCGCCATCCCACTAGGGGAGCAAGCAGTCCCCTCGGCAGACCCAGACTGGAACTACCAAGCAAACCAGCCTGGGCGCCGTAGGCGAGACCTAATGGTCCAGTGTTTGTTGGCTGGTATGCAAGCAGCCTCAAACAAAACTGTAAATTTTAACAAATTAAAAGAAATTATTCAAAATCCAGACGAAAATCCAGCCGCATTCTTAAATAGGCTGACTGAGGTTCTGACCCAGTATACCCGGTTAGATCCGGCCTCCCGCACAGGGGCCACCATTTTGGCATCTTATTTCATTTCTCAATCAGCTCCTGACATTCGTAAAAAACTTCAAAAGGTAGAGGATGGTCCTCAGGCACCAATACAAGACCTAGTTAAATTAGACTTTAAGGTCTATAACTCCAGAGAGGAGACGGCTGAGGCAGTGCGACAGGCACGCCTTAAACAGAAGGCCCAGCTCCTAGCAGCCGCTTTACAGCCCAGTCGTAACCCCAGACCAGAGAGCGCATACCCCACAGACTCCAAGGCCACGAAAGGAGCCTGCTATAAGTGTGACAAGGCGGGACACTATGCCAACAGGTGTCCGCAGGGTCCCCGAGTCCCAACGCAGCCTTGCTATAAGTGCAAGGCATCAGGACATTGGGCCAGTGAATGTCCTAACCCTCATCCACCAGCAACCCCGTGCCCTGCTTGCCAGCAGAAAGGACACTGGAAGTTGGATTGCCCCACCCTGAGAACAGGTGCCGCGCCTCTACGTGACCCCGTTTCCCAGGATCCTGGGAGCTCCTTCCAGCTCCTACATCTGGACGATGACGACAACTGAAGGTGCCGAGACTCGGGGACCCCCATCACCCTCACCGAGCCACGGGTAACTCTCCTGGTAGCGGGTAAGACAATTTTTTAATAGATAGCGGGGCTACCTATTCTGTTTTGCCCTCCTTCTCTGGACCTAGCCTTCCATCCAATATATCTGTAGTAGGTGTAGATGGAAAGCCATCCACTCCACGAAAGACTCCACTCCTTAATTGCTTTCTGGCCAACAACTATTTTGCGCACTCGTTCCTCATTATACCCTCATGCCCTACCCCCTTACTAGGCCGAGACATCCTGAGCACCTTAAAGGCCTCCATACACATCCCCATCAACCCATCCACTCCCCTTCAACCCTCTCATGACCTGTTGCTCGTGCTTTGTGCAGGCGCACATGCTCCTCCTATGTCGCCCCCACCCCCCATCTTCCCTATTTCTGTACACCCTCAAGTGTGGGACACTTCCACCCCGGTCATAGCTGCCCACCACCCACCAGTTCTTGTCAAGCTCAAAGATCCTACTCGTTTCCCAAACCGCCCCCAATTCTCTCTCTCTCCGACACATCTACAAGGTTTAAAGCCAATTATCACGCGACTACTTAGCCAACATATCCTTGTCCGCACACATTCCCCTTGTAACACTCCAATACTTCCAGTTAAAAAGGCAGATGGAAAGTATAGGTTAGTACAGGATCTTCGGCTAGTCAATAAAGCCACCCGTCCCACGCACCCTGTAGTTCCCAACCCTTACACCCTTCTGTCCCATATGCCTACCAATTCTACTTATTTTACTGTGCTAGACCTTAAGGATGCCTTCTTTACCATACCCCTACACACAGACTGCCAGTTCCTGTTTGCCTTCACATGGGAGGACCCAGACACACATACCTCCACTCAACTGACGTGGACAGTCCTCCCACAAGGGTTCCGGGACAGCCCCCATTTCTTTGGTCAGGCCTTAGCGAAAGACCTTGCCTCCTGCCCTCTCACTAATAGCAAAGTTCTGCAGTATGTAGATGATCTCCTAATCTGTAGCCCTACCAAACAAGACTCTCTTCTAGACACTGCAACTCTCCTCAACCATTTAGGCTCATTAGGTTATAGAGTATCTAAACACAAGGCCCAAATTTCTTGCCAAACCGTCATATACTTGGGAATTGAGATCACCCCAACAACCCGGTCACTAACTACCGACCGCATGGCCCTAATACGTAACCTTCTTCCTCCTCAAGATGCAAAAGAAATTCAATCTTTCCTAGGTCTAATAGGTTTCTTCAGACATTGGATCCCCAATTTTGGAATCCTAGCCAAACCTTTATACGCTGCAGTTAAAGAAACCCCACATGGGCCTTTGTCCAACCCCAAATTAATCTCGATTCATTTCACCCGCTTAAAAGCTTGCCTTCTCTCACAACCCACTCTCTCACTGCCTGATTTCCAGTGTCCCTTCCAACTCTTTACAGATGAAAGGCAGAAAGTGGCAGTTGGTCTCTTAGCCCAGCCTGTCGGTAACACCCACCATCCTGTGGCCTATCTATCCAAACAGCTAGACCCAACTGTACAAGGCTGGCAACCCTGTCTGCGTGCATTAGCAGCGGCAGCCTGCCTGACCCAGGAAGCAAAAAAGCTCATTAGAGGCAGTAATCTAACAGTCCTCTCCACACACCGTCTTCAGGATCTCATCTCTCATAAAAGTATTAGCCACTTAACTCCATCCTGGCTCCAATTTTTCCATCTCTTATTCATAGAAGACCCCACTGTTACTTTAGAAGTTTGCTCCTCTCTAAATCCAGCCAGTTTACTGCCAGACTCTCTTAAACCACCCCATACTAAACATTCTTGTCCTGAGGTCTTGGAGGCTCAACCCCCCAGCCACCTACACTTGCATGACCAGCCCCTTCAGAATGCACAACTAACCTTATTTGTGGATGGCAGCTCCTTTATCAACCCCCAAGGAAACAGTCAGGCAGGATATGCAGTAGTTACCTCCTCCGCAGTTTTAGAGGCAAAACCCCTACCACAAGGGACCACATCACAGCAGGCAGAACTCACTGCACTAACCAAGGCACTCCTACTATCAAAAGGAAAAACAGTAAACATATACACAGATTCTAAATATGCTTTTCTAATCGCACACACCCATTCAGTCATCTGGAGAGAGAGAGGGTTTTTAACCACCGGCGGTACCCCTATTATTAACAAAAACCAAATACTCAAACTACTAGATGCACTGTCGGCACCTTCCAAGGTAGCCATTATACATTGTAAAGGTCACCAAACTTCATCTGACCCGGTAGCAGCTGGCAACAATTTCGCTGATGTCACTGCCAAGTCAGCCGCCAGATTTTCCACCCCTAAGCCTCCTTCTGTCTGTTTTCTCTCCCCCCGATATGCCCCTAACTACACTCAGGAAGAAAAGGCTAAGCTATTACAAAATCCAACAGCCAAACTAACTACAGGTGACTGGATATATATTGATAACAAACTAGTTATTCCTGAAACACAACTCCATACCATTTTAACAGACATACATAATTCTTTACATACAGGACCCAAAGCCTTATACAATTTTCTAAATCCCCTCCTCCACTGTCCAACACTACAAAAACACTTACTTACAATCAACCAGCAGTGCTCTACCTGCCTAAAGGCAAATCCTCAAGGCGCATTGCGTAATCCCCATCCCAGCCACCAACTCAGAGGACACCAACCAGGTGAAGATTGGCAAATTGATTTCACACATATGCCAAAACATAAAAAATTCAAATACCTCTTAACCCTTGTGGACACTTTTTCAGGGTGGATAGAGGCCTATCCTACCACAGGAGAAACCGCTAACATTGTTGCCTCTATACTCACTGAACATATTATTCCTAGGTTTGGCCTCCCGGTCACTCTTCAATCCGACAATGGTCCAGCATTCATCTCTAAGGTAGTCCAACAGGTGGCAGCCCTCCTACACATCACCTGGAAACTCCACATCCCTTATAGGCCTCAGTCTTCTGGTAAGGTAGAAAAGGCTAATGGACTCATCAAACAACAGCTCACCAAACTCTCAATCGAAACCCAGCAGTCGTGGGTAACCCTCCTTCCCTTAGCCCTGACCCGGCTGCGGGCAGCACCTCGAAGCCCAACAGGCCTCAGTCCGTTCGAATTAGTCTACGGACAGCCCCTAACCCTTCAGCAAATACCTTCCCTGCCAGCCCCTTTGGCGAACTACCTCCCATATCTCACTCTTCTCAGACAACTCCTAAGACAGCACGCTGAGTTAGCACACCCTCCTCCAACAGACGCCTACAACCCACATCTGTCCCTCAGTCCCAGAGACCAAGTATACGTAAAAGATATCCAAGCCAAAGACTTACAGCCCAGGTGGAAAGGTCCATACATTGTCCTCCTGTCTACACATACAGCAGCAAAACTCCTAGGACACACGCATTGGATTCATATTTCCCAGCTAAAAAGGGCCCCCACCGAGAATAATCAGCGGACATCAGTTCAACTTTCCCCCACTCGCCTCAAACTTACAAAGCTTCCTTGACTATCTCATGCTCCCCGACCCCTGGCACCTAGCTTGCTTTCTCAACATCCTCTACATAAACCTAACAGACTTTCAATACATAGCCCCAGATCCATATCTACCTCCGGACAATAGTCCAGAGCAGTGGTTCTCCCGTCTTCTAACTCATCGAACATCTTCAGTGACAAGGGACACTGCAACTACACTGAAAATGTAGTCTCAGTTTACATTTATATTGCTGTCTCACTCATACACTCAGACCTTTGCTAGTCCGCCTACTGTATGGCAGTTATTTTTTTAATCACTGAAACTTGGCCACAAGACAGCCGAACACACTCAGTAGTACATAGGTCTGCCAGTTGTCTTCCTTAAGGCTGTCAAACTTCTCTCCGCACAATAGAGGCCCCTTCTCATGGCTCACACTTATCCACCAAAGGCCAAACTTAACCTACACTGTGAATATAACCAATCTCTCCCACCGCTTCCTCTGTGAGGCTTTAGAAGGCCCCCACCTAGTGGCAGCCCCCCTGCCCATGGCCCTCAACACAACTGGTCGCTCTCTAAAACTCTTAACCATACAGCCATTAACTGATCCCTCTATGTCCCCGTGTCCTTGGTCCCCAGTCTAACTTTATACAGCCAGGCAGAGGTAGCAGAGCTTTTCCAACAACTTTCTATGCTACTACGCCACTTTCGTCAAAAACGGGCTGTTTTCCTCCCTCTAGTTATTGGAATCAACTGAAGGACTGGCCTCCCTGCAGCACCAAACTACCTCAATAGCCCAAGTAGCTGCCAAAATAGGCGAGCTCTGGACTTGCTTACAGCTAAAAAAGGAGGCACTTGTCTCTTCCCTGGAGAAGAGTGCTGCTATTATGTTAGCAAGTCAAGCCTAGCAGACACTAACATTCAAACCCTCAATAAAATAAAAGCTGAAATACAGAACCTTAATACCTCAACCTTGCTGGGACCTTCCTTCTGGGTTTTGCCCATATTCCAACAAATGCTTCCATTTCTCATTCCTATACTAATACTGTGCCTTATTTTATTTTTCATCCGTGCGTCCAAATACCAACCATAGGCTCCGACTTTAACAACGCCCCTTAACAGCAGGAAGTAGCCAGACAGACCACGGCGCCCCTTTATCACTATTATCAATAAAAGGTTGGACTGTTTGGACGAACGGAGGCAAGATGGTGCACATCCGGGTTCTTCATCCCCCCTCCCAACTTTTCCCGCACGCGCGAAAATGCAGCCGGCACCCAGTGAGGGTGCAGACCAACTGGGCATGCACTAGGTGACGTCAATCTGAAGAGACCAAGATTTACCTGGTCACACCTGCGGAACGCCCCTGACACACCCATGCCCCACCTATTGCCCTCCCACTCCTAGAAAAGCTGCTCTC
>NW_022317878.1:0-7152 GCF_002776525.5 Piliocolobus tephrosceles
GAGAGCAGCTTTTCTAGGAGTGGGAGGGCAATAGGTGGGGCATGGGTGTGTCAGGGGCGTTCCGCAGGTGTGACCAGGTAAATCTTGGTCTCTTCAGATTGACGTCACCTAGTGCATGCCCAGTTGGTCTGCACCCTCACTGGGTGCCGGCTGCATTTTCGCGCGTGCGGGAAAAGTTGGGAGGGGGGATGAAGAACCCGGATGTGCACCATCTTGCCTCCGTTCGTCCAAACAGTCCAACCTTTTATTGATAATAGTGATAAAGGGGCGCCGTGGTCTGTCTGGCTACTTCCTGCTGTTAAGGGGCGTTGTTAAAGTCGGAGCCTATGGTTGGTATTTGGACGCACGGATGAAAAATAAAATAAGGCACAGTATTAGTATAGGAATGAGAAATGGAAGCATTTGTTGGAATATGGGCAAAACCCAGAAGGAAGGTCCCAGCAAGGTTGAGGTATTAAGGTTCTGTATTTCAGCTTTTATTTTATTGAGGGTTTGAATGTTAGTGTCTGCTAGGCTTGACTTGCTAACATAATAGCAGCACTCTTCTCCAGGGAAGAGACAAGTGCCTCCTTTTTTAGCTGTAAGCAAGTCCAGAGCTCGCCTATTTTGGCAGCTACTTGGGCTATTGAGGTAGTTTGGTGCTGCAGGGAGGCCAGTCCTTCAGTTGATTCCAATAACTAGAGGGAGGAAAACAGCCCGTTTTTGACGAAAGTGGCGTAGTAGCATAGAAAGTTGTTGGAAAAGCTCTGCTACCTCTGCCTGGCTGTATAAAGTTAGACTGGGGACCAAGGACACGGGGACATAGAGGGATCAGTTAATGGCTGTATGGTTAAGAGTTTTAGAGAGCGACCAGTTGTGTTGAGGGCCATGGGCAGGGGGGCTGCCACTAGGTGGGGGCCTTCTAAAGCCTCACAGAGGAAGCGGTGGGAGAGATTGGTTATATTCACAGTGTAGGTTAAGTTTGGCCTTTGGTGGATAAGTGTGAGCCATGAGAAGGGGCCTCTATTGTGCGGAGAGAAGTTTGACAGCCTTAAGGAAGACAACTGGCAGACCTATGTACTACTGAGTGTGTTCGGCTGTCTTGTGGCCAAGTTTCAGTGATTAAAAAAATAACTGCCATACAGTAGGCGGACTAGCAAAGGTCTGAGTGTATGAGTGAGACAGCAATATAAATGTAAACTGAGACTACATTTTCAGTGTAGTTGCAGTGTCCCTTGTCACTGAAGATGTTCGATGAGTTAGAAGACGGGAGAACCACTGCTCTGGACTATTGTCCGGAGGTAGATATGGATCTGGGGCTATGTATTGAAAGTCTGTTAGGTTTATGTAGAGGATGTTGAGAAAGCAAGCTAGGTGCCAGGGGTCGGGGAGCATGAGATAGTCAAGGAAGCTTTGTAAGTTTGAGGCGAGTGGGGGAAAGTTGAACTGATGTCCGCTGATTATTCTCGGTGGGGGCCCTTTTTAGCTGGGAAATATGAATCCAATGCGTGTGTCCTAGGAGTTTTGCTGCTGTATGTGTAGACAGGAGGACAATGTATGGACCTTTCCACCTGGGCTGTAAGTCTTTGGCTTGGATATCTTTTACGTATACTTGGTCTCTGGGACTGAGGGACAGATGTGGGTTGTAGGCGTCTGTTGGAGGAGGGTGTGCTAACTCAGCGTGCTGTCTTAGGAGTTGTCTGAGAAGAGTGAGATATGGGAGGTAGTTCGCCAAAGGGGCTGGCAGGGAAGGTATTTGCTGAAGGGTTAGGGGCTGTCCGTAGACTAATTCGAACGGACTGAGGCCTGTTGGGCTTCGAGGTGCTGCCCGCAGCCGGGTCAGGGCTAAGGGAAGGAGGGTTACCCACGACTGCTGGGTTTCGATTGAGAGTTTGGTGAGCTGTTGTTTGATGAGTCCATTAGCCTTTTCTACCTTACCAGAAGACTGAGGCCTATAAGGGATGTGGAGTTTCCAGGTGATGTGTAGGAGGGCTGCCACCTGTTGGACTACCTTAGAGATGAATGCTGGACCATTGTCGGATTGAAGAGTGACCGGGAGGCCAAACCTAGGAATAATATGTTCAGTGAGTATAGAGGCAACAATGTTAGCGGTTTCTCCTGTGGTAGGATAGGCCTCTATCCACCCTGAAAAAGTGTCCACAAGGGTTAAGAGGTATTTGAATTTTTTATGTTTTGGCATATGTGTGAAATCAATTTGCCAATCTTCACCTGGTTGGTGTCCTCTGAGTTGGTGGCTGGGATGGGGATTACGCAATGCGCCTTGAGGATTTGCCTTTAGGCAGGTAGAGCACTGCTGGTTGATTGTAAGTAAGTGTTTTTGTAGTGTTGGACAGTGGAGGAGGGGATTTAGAAAATTGTATAAGGCTTTGGGTCCTGTATGTAAAGAATTATGTATGTCTGTTAGAATGGTATGGAGTTGTGTTTCAGGAATAACTAGTTTGTTATCAATATATATCCAGTCACCTGTAGTTAGTTTGGCTGTTGGATTTTGTAATAGCTTAGCCTTTTCTTCCTGAGTGTAGTTAGGGGCATATCGGGGGGAGAGAAAACAGACAGAAGGAGGCTTAGGGGTGGAAAATCTGGCGGCTGACTTGGCAGTGACATCAGCGAAATTGTTGCCAGCTGCTACCGGGTCAGATGAAGTTTGGTGACCTTTACAATGTATAATGGCTACCTTGGAAGGTGCCGACAGTGCATCTAGTAGTTTGAGTATTTGGTTTTTGTTAATAATAGGGGTACCGCCGGTGGTTAAAAACCCTCTCTCTCTCCAGATGACTGAATGGGTGTGTGCGATTAGAAAAGCATATTTAGAATCTGTGTATATGTTTACTGTTTTTCCTTTTGATAGTAGGAGTGCCTTGGTTAGTGCAGTGAGTTCTGCCTGCTGTGATGTGGTCCCTTGTGGTAGGGGTTTTGCCTCTAAAACTGCGGAGGAGGTAACTACTGCATATCCTGCCTGACTGTTTCCTTGGGGGTTGATAAAGGAGCTGCCATCCACAAATAAGGTTAGTTGTGCATTCTGAAGGGGCTGGTCATGCAAGTGTAGGTGGCTGGGGGGTTGAGCCTCCAAGACCTCAGGACAAGAATGTTTAGTATGGGGTGGTTTAAGAGAGTCTGGCAGTAAACTGGCTGGATTTAGAGAGGAGCAAACTTCTAAAGTAACAGTGGGGTCTTCTATGAATAAGAGATGGAAAAATTGGAGCCAGGATGGAGTTAAGTGGCTAATACTTTTATGAGAGATGAGATCCTGAAGACGGTGTGTGGAGAGGACTGTTAGATTACTGCCTCTAATGAGCTTTTTTGCTTCCTGGGTCAGGCAGGCTGCCGCTGCTAATGCACGCAGACAGGGTTGCCAGCCTTGTACAGTTGGGTCTAGCTGTTTGGATAGATAGGCCACAGGATGGTGGGTGTTACCGACAGGCTGGGCTAAGAGACCAACTGCCACTTTCTGCCTTTCATCTGTAAAGAGTTGGAAGGGACACTGGAAATCAGGCAGTGAGAGAGTGGGTTGTGAGAGAAGGCAAGCTTTTAAGCGGGTGAAATGAATCGAGATTAATTTGGGGTTGGACAAAGGCCCATGTGGGGTTTCTTTAACTGCAGCGTATAAAGGTTTGGCTAGGATTCCAAAATTGGGGATCCAATGTCTGAAGAAACCTATTAGACCTAGGAAAGATTGAATTTCTTTTGCATCTTGAGGAGGAAGAAGGTTACGTATTAGGGCCATGCGGTCGGTAGTTAGTGACCGGGTTGTTGGGGTGATCTCAATTCCCAAGTATATGACGGTTTGGCAAGAAATTTGGGCCTTGTGTTTAGATACTCTATAACCTAATGAGCCTAAATGGTTGAGGAGAGTTGCAGTGTCTAGAAGAGAGTCTTGTTTGGTAGGGCTACAGATTAGGAGATCATCTACATACTGCAGAACTTTGCTATTAGTGAGAGGGCAGGAGGCAAGGTCTTTCGCTAAGGCCTGACCAAAGAAATGGGGGCTGTCCCGGAACCCTTGTGGGAGGACTGTCCACGTCAGTTGAGTGGAGGTATGTGTGTCTGGGTCCTCCCATGTGAAGGCAAACAGGAACTGGCAGTCTGTGTGTAGGGGTATGGTAAAGAAGGCATCCTTAAGGTCTAGCACAGTAAAATAAGTAGAATTGGTAGGCATATGGGACAGAAGGGTGTAAGGGTTGGGAACTACAGGGTGCGTGGGACGGGTGGCTTTATTGACTAGCCGAAGATCCTGTACTAACCTATACTTTCCATCTGCCTTTTTAACTGGAAGTATTGGAGTGTTACAAGGGGAATGTGTGCGGACAAGGATATGTTGGCTAAGTAGTCGTGTGATAATTGGCTTTAAACCTTGTAGATGTGTCGGAGAGAGAGAGAATTGGGGGCGGTTTGGGAAACGAGTAGGATCTTTGAGCTTGACAAGAACTGGTGGGTGGTGGGCAGCTATGACCGGGGTGGAAGTGTCCCACACTTGAGGGTGTACAGAAATAGGGAAGATGGGGGGTGGGGGCGACATAGGAGGAGCATGTGCGCCTGCACAAAGCACGAGCAACAGGTCATGAGAGGGTTGAAGGGGAGTGGATGGGTTGATGGGGATGTGTATGGAGGCCTTTAAGGTGCTCAGGATGTCTCGGCCTAGTAAGGGGGTAGGGCATGAGGGTATAATGAGGAACGAGTGCGCAAAATAGTTGTTGGCCAGAAAGCAATTAAGGAGTGGAGTCTTTCGTGGAGTGGATGGCTTTCCATCTACACCTACTACAGATATATTGGATGGAAGGCTAGGTCCAGAGAAGGAGGGCAAAACAGAATAGGTAGCCCCGCTATCTATTAAAAAATTGTCTTACCCGCTACCAGGAGAGTTACCCGTGGCTCGGTGAGGGTGATGGGGGTCCCCGAGTCTCGGCACCTTCAGTTGTCGTCATCGTCCAGATGTAGGAGCTGGAAGGAGCTCCCAGGATCCTGGGAAACGGGGTCACGTAGAGGCGCGGCACCTGTTCTCAGGGTGGGGCAATCCAACTTCCAGTGTCCTTTCTGCTGGCAAGCAGGGCACGGGGTTGCTGGTGGATGAGGGTTAGGACATTCACTGGCCCAATGTCCTGATGCCTTGCACTTATAGCAAGGCTGCGTTGGGACTCGGGGACCCTGCGGACACCTGTTGGCATAGTGTCCCGCCTTGTCACACTTATAGCAGGCTCCTTTCGTGGCCTTGGAGTCTGTGGGGTATGCGCTCTCTGGTCTGGGGTTACGACTGGGCTGTAAAGCGGCTGCTAGGAGCTGGGCCTTCTGTTTAAGGCGTGCCTGTCGCACTGCCTCAGCCGTCTCCTCTCTGGAGTTATAGACCTTAAAGTCTAATTTAACTAGGTCTTGTATTGGTGCCTGAGGACCATCCTCTACCTTTTGAAGTTTTTTACGAATGTCAGGAGCTGATTGAGAAATGAAATAAGATGCCAAAATGGTGGCCCCTGTGCGGGAGGCCGGATCTAACCGGGTATACTGGGTCAGAACCTCAGTCAGCCTATTTAAGAATGCGGCTGGATTTTCGTCTGGATTTTGAATAATTTCTTTTAATTTGTTAAAATTTACAGTTTTGTTTGAGGCTGCTTGCATACCAGCCAACAAACACTGGACCATTAGGTCTCGCCTACGGCGCCCAGGCTGGTTTGCTTGGTAGTTCCAGTCTGGGTCTGCCGAGGGGACTGCTTGCTCCCCTAGTGGGATGGCGGCGTCAGTTAAATGTAGTTGGTTGGCATGCTGCCTGGCGGCCGCTAGGATGCACTCTTGCTCCTCCGGGTTTAGGGTGGAGGTTAGGATAACCTGGAGGTCATGCCAAGTTAAGTCATAGGCCTGACAAAGGTATCTAAATTCCTTTATGTAGATGGTGGGATTAGCTGAGAAATCACCTAAACACTTCTCAATTTTGGAAAGATTGGCCAATGAAAAAGGGACATGTACTCTGACTACCCCCTCCGCCCCAGCCACCTCTCGCAAAGGCGCTAACACTGTAGGAGGGTGTGGGCAGAGATAGGGGACTCAAGTCAGCCAGTTGGGGGCCCTGAAGGATGCACGGGACCCAGTGGATTACTAGTAGATAAGGAGGAGGAAGGAGGAGTCTGGGCAGGAAGGGAGGGAAAACCTAGATCCTCCAGCTGAACAGAAAGAAATGAAGACTCCTCTTTTTTGGGTTCCTGTGAGTCGGCGTCCTTGGCTAGCATAACTTGGGCCGAAGAGCACCGGCTATACAGGTCGGGACTAGAGCGTAAGGCCCAAAAGCCTTGTATGTAAGTAAATTCAGACCACTTGCCTAGCCGCTGGCAGAAATTGCTGAGGTCGGTCAGAATATTGCGGTCTAGGGTGCCCTCTGGTGGCCACTGAGACTGATTGTCTAGTTTGTATCGCGGCCACGCCACAGTGGAAAGGAAAATTAACCGCTTCCTCCTAAGGTCTTGTTCAAGCTGTAAGGTTTTTAAATTGGCTAGGAGGCACCCTAAGGGGGTGCTCTTTGGAAATTTGGACTGGGGGTTTCCCATTTGTTTCCTCTTTACTTACACAATGGACACAATGGAAATGGAAGTGGATCTCTGCCTGTCTTCAAAGCGTCCTTTGGAACCAGCAGAGACAGACTGGAGGCTCATGGAGCCAAAGTGGAGATTACCTTCAGGTGGATGTCTCCGTCCTGAACGGGTCTCCAAGCCACTTGGTGGCTCCAAATGGACCTCGGACCTGTGCAGGATTTTGGCCGAGGGACACAATGGACACAATGGAAATGGAAGTGGATTTCTGCCTGGCTTCAAAGCGTCCTTTGGAACCAGCAGAGACAGACTGGAGGTTCTTGAAGCCAAAGTGGAGAGTACCTTCAGGCGGACATCTCCGTCCTGCAAGGGTCTCCCAAGCCACTTGGTGGCTCAAAATGGACCTCGGACCTGTGCAGGATTTTGGCCGAGGGTGGTAAAGAGGAGACAAGGGCACTTACCCCAGAGAGGCCGTGAGAGTGAGCGAAGCGGGTCTCAGGTCCTGGTCTGTCCGCTGCGTGGAAGGAGGAGGAGGAGGAGGCTCCCTGGACCCTGGGGGCCCTGAGGAGGGGTCTCCTTCCGGGTTCGGCACCATCTGTCTTGTTTTTCTAAGACCACCAGAGCGAGCACCAAAGAACCAGCA
>NW_022317879.1:0-1233 GCF_002776525.5 Piliocolobus tephrosceles
AGCTCCAAAGAGGCTCCTGGCCTTCTGACCCATGAGGCTAGCTCCTTCTGAAATGGGGTGGTAGGTGGGGTGGTCTGCGGAGCCCGGTGGGCAGCCGTGCCCTCCTGGCACCCCCATCTTTGCACTCCTTACACAGAGCCGAGCTCTGGTCAGCGCCGTCACCTTCAGCTGCTTGAGGCTGGCCTCAGCCAGGCTGGGGGGCTCCAGGAGGTCCCGTGACAGGTCCACACACCGCAGCATAGCGCCGAGGTTCCCCTCATACCAGGCCTCACTGCCCAGCCAGCAGGCGTCAGGTCCCGACCTGCAAAGCCCCTTCCTGCGTCCTCCCAGCCTCCCTGGGCCCTGGCTCCCTACTCACCTGCTCTTGGCAGCAGAGTCCGACTCCTCCTCAGTGGGCACTGCCAGCAGTGGTCAGAGGCTGAGGGTCCGCAGCTGCTGCACGCAGTCCCTCACCTCCTCTGCCCTCTCACCAGCCACAAACTGCCCATAAATGGATGCTCGGAGAAACGCGCCTGAGAGCTGGGAGCCCAGGAGGAGTCACTGAGACCAGGCCTGGAGCTGGGTGACAGAGAGCGAGGGCTCAGCGCCAGGCTATGGGGAGCCTCCAGGCTGGTCCTCGGGATCACTGCTCACCATCAGCCCGTGAGTGACCAGTGGGGGCCAGGCACACAGCCGGAGAACCAGCAAGGCCCGTGTCAGCTCTCCTGTGCCCTTGAGTTGGAAGGCACCACCATCAAAGCTCAGGGGCTGCCAGCCCCTTGCCAGGGGACCAGCTTGGGAACAGAGCAGGTAACAGGTCCGGAGCATCCTGGGTCCCTGGCTGCCTCCACACCAGGGAAGGTGCCCTGGAGGCAGCAGGTTCACCAACTGCCCCTTGCTCAGACTGGGGGCAGTGACTGATTAACTGGGCAAAGCCTCAGGATCACAGGCTCCTTGAGGGCAATTAATTATTAACAAATGGGGACAGAGTTCAGAGTAACGGTAACGGGAGGTGAACCCCCAATAACAGCCCCCAACAATCCTCAGCACAACAGCCTGCACTTACTAGGTAATCACCACGTGCTGGGGAAAACAGGGGCTCCGGGGCAAGGATCCCTGGGTTCAGGACATTGGGCTTTGTGATCCAGGACGAGCTACTTAACCGCTTTTGTGGCAATTGCTTCCTCCACCTCCCAAGTAGCAGGATTACAGGTGCGTGTGATCACATTGAGGGTAATTTTTAATTGTTTTTTT
>NW_022317880.1:0-1233 GCF_002776525.5 Piliocolobus tephrosceles
AAAAAAACAATTAAAAATTACCCTCAATGTGATCACACGCACCTGTAATCCTGCTACTTGGGAGGTGGAGGAAGCAATTGCCACAAAAGCGGTTAAGTAGCTCGTCCTGGATCACAAAGCCCAATGTCCTGAACCCAGGGATCCTTGCCCCGGAGCCCCTGTTTTCCCCAGCACGTGGTGATTACCTAGTAAGTGCAGGCTGTTGTGCTGAGGATTGTTGGGGGCTGTTATTGGGGGTTCACCTCCCGTTACCGTTACTCTGAACTCTGTCCCCATTTGTTAATAATTAATTGCCCTCAAGGAGCCTGTGATCCTGAGGCTTTGCCCAGTTAATCAGTCACTGCCCCCAGTCTGAGCAAGGGGCAGTTGGTGAACCTGCTGCCTCCAGGGCACCTTCCCTGGTGTGGAGGCAGCCAGGGACCCAGGATGCTCCGGACCTGTTACCTGCTCTGTTCCCAAGCTGGTCCCCTGGCAAGGGGCTGGCAGCCCCTGAGCTTTGATGGTGGTGCCTTCCAACTCAAGGGCACAGGAGAGCTGACACGGGCCTTGCTGGTTCTCCGGCTGTGTGCCTGGCCCCCACTGGTCACTCACGGGCTGATGGTGAGCAGTGATCCCGAGGACCAGCCTGGAGGCTCCCCATAGCCTGGCGCTGAGCCCTCGCTCTCTGTCACCCAGCTCCAGGCCTGGTCTCAGTGACTCCTCCTGGGCTCCCAGCTCTCAGGCGCGTTTCTCCGAGCATCCATTTATGGGCAGTTTGTGGCTGGTGAGAGGGCAGAGGAGGTGAGGGACTGCGTGCAGCAGCTGCGGACCCTCAGCCTCTGACCACTGCTGGCAGTGCCCACTGAGGAGGAGTCGGACTCTGCTGCCAAGAGCAGGTGAGTAGGGAGCCAGGGCCCAGGGAGGCTGGGAGGACGCAGGAAGGGGCTTTGCAGGTCGGGACCTGACGCCTGCTGGCTGGGCAGTGAGGCCTGGTATGAGGGGAACCTCGGCGCTATGCTGCGGTGTGTGGACCTGTCACGGGACCTCCTGGAGCCCCCCAGCCTGGCTGAGGCCAGCCTCAAGCAGCTGAAGGTGACGGCGCTGACCAGAGCTCGGCTCTGTGTAAGGAGTGCAAAGATGGGGGTGCCAGGAGGGCACGGCTGCCCACCGGGCTCCGCAGACCACCCCACCTACCACCCCATTTCAGAAGGAGCTAGCCTCATGGGTCAGAAGGCCAGGAGCCTCTTTGGAGCT
>NW_022317881.1:0-1630 GCF_002776525.5 Piliocolobus tephrosceles
TTTTTTTTATTTTTTGAGACAGGGTCTCACTCTTTCCTCCAGGCCCAGGCTGGAGTGCACGATGTCGGCTCACTGCAACCTCAGCCTCCCACATTCAAGCATTCTCCTGCCTCAGGCTCCTGAGTAGCTGTGATTATGGTCGCAGGTGGCGCACGCCACCACGCCCGGCTGATTTATATATACACAAATATATATACAAATAGATATATATTATTATTTATTTTAGTAGAGACGGGGGTTTCACATTGTTGGCCAGGCTGGTCTCAAACTCCTGACCTTGTGATGCGCCCACCTCGGCCTCCCAACCAAAGTGGGATTACAGGTGTGAGCCACCGCGCCCAGCCTGGAAGGTTTTTTTTTTTTTTTTTTTTGAGACAGACTCTTGCTCCATCACCAGGCTGGAATGAATGCACAGCACGATCTCGGCTCACTGCAACCTCCGCCTCCCGGTTTTGAGCAATTCTCCGCCTCAGCCTCCCAAGTAGCTGGGACTGCAGGTGCGCGCCGCCACGCCCAGCTAAGTTTTTGTATTTTTTTTTAGTAGAGAGGAGGTTTCACCATGTTGGCCAGGCTGTCTCCAACTCCTGAGCTCAGGCAATCCGCCTGCCTCGGCTGTCCAAAGTGCTGGGATTATAGGCCTTGAGCCACCAGCCCGGCCTGGAGGTTTTGTTTTTAAAGCAGCTCTTAGAGCCAGGCCGGCAATCTTTAATATGCAAATGCCGGCCGTTAGAAACTGGGTCCACCCCAACAGGGCGATTCCGCGGCCGCCTTGCCCTTGCCCCACATATTCCTGGCAACATGGCCGCCCCCACACATCCCCATGTGTGTAGAACATGGTGGTGCCCTGTATTTGCATATTAAAAGACTAAGGTGGGAGGGCCAGCTTTCTTCGTGGGCTACATTAATAACATGCCTGGTCAAACCAATCCCCTGAGCCCTGTGCAAATCAGACACTGCCTCCCCCAGCCTCTATATATACCTGGCAGGTTTCCACCCCACTTGGGGTCTCCTCTTTGGGCTTTGGAGCCCCTCATCCCTCTGTCTCTGTATGGGGGAGCTTCTTCCTTCTGCCAGGAGTTCGAGACCAGTCTGGTCAATATGGTGAAAATCTGCCTCTACTAAAAATACAAAAATTAGCCAGGCGTGGTGGCACGTGCCTGTGATCCTAGCTACTCGGGAGGCTGAGGCAGAAGAATCGCTTGAACCCGGGAAGCAGAGGTTGCAGTGATCCGAGATCGCCCATTGCACTTCAGCCTGGGTGACAGAGTGAGACTCCATCTCAAAACAAACAAACAAACACTAAGGAAATCCGTTTCTAAACACATCATGCTGAAATGGCAGAACATTGAAGATACCAAGGTCTATTATTTATCTTTGCATCCTCCAGCATGTAGCCTGGACTAGATGCTCCACCAATTCTATCAAATCAAGAGGGTGGGTATCCCAACTTGAGACCACAGACAAATTAAAGGCAAGGAAGTAGAAACAAATATGGCAAATATGGCTAGAGGAAGGAAAAGCATTTTTCTCACCTATCTGAAGCACACAACCTGGATTGGGGGAAAGTGAAGTTGAAAATGAGAGTGTGGGAGAGGGAGAGACTAGGTGAGGAGACTTTTATTTTTATTTT
>NW_022317882.1:0-1630 GCF_002776525.5 Piliocolobus tephrosceles
AAAATAAAAATAAAAGTCTCCTCACCTAGTCTCTCCCTCTCCCACACTCTCATTTTCAACTTCACTTTCCCCCAATCCAGGTTGTGTGCTTCAGATAGGTGAGAAAAATGCTTTTCCTTCCTCTAGCCATATTTGCCATATTTGTTTCTACTTCCTTGCCTTTAATTTGTCTGTGGTCTCAAGTTGGGATACCCACCCTCTTGATTTGATAGAATTGGTGGAGCATCTAGTCCAGGCTACATGCTGGAGGATGCAAAGATAAATAATAGACCTTGGTATCTTCAATGTTCTGCCATTTCAGCATGATGTGTTTAGAAACGGATTTCCTTAGTGTTTGTTTGTTTGTTTTGAGATGGAGTCTCACTCTGTCACCCAGGCTGAAGTGCAATGGGCGATCTCGGATCACTGCAACCTCTGCTTCCCGGGTTCAAGCGATTCTTCTGCCTCAGCCTCCCGAGTAGCTAGGATCACAGGCACGTGCCACCACGCCTGGCTAATTTTTGTATTTTTAGTAGAGGCAGATTTTCACCATATTGACCAGACTGGTCTCGAACTCCTGGCAGAAGGAAGAAGCTCCCCCATACAGAGACAGAGGGATGAGGGGCTCCAAAGCCCAAAGAGGAGACCCCAAGTGGGGTGGAAACCTGCCAGGTATATATAGAGGCTGGGGGAGGCAGTGTCTGATTTGCACAGGGCTCAGGGGATTGGTTTGACCAGGCATGTTATTAATGTAGCCCACGAAGAAAGCTGGCCCTCCCACCTTAGTCTTTTAATATGCAAATACAGGGCACCACCATGTTCTACACACATGGGGATGTGTGGGGGCGGCCATGTTGCCAGGAATATGTGGGGCAAGGGCAAGGCGGCCGCGGAATCGCCCTGTTGGGGTGGACCCAGTTTCTAACGGCCGGCATTTGCATATTAAAGATTGCCGGCCTGGCTCTAAGAGCTGCTTTAAAAACAAAACCTCCAGGCCGGGCTGGTGGCTCAAGGCCTATAATCCCAGCACTTTGGACAGCCGAGGCAGGCGGATTGCCTGAGCTCAGGAGTTGGAGACAGCCTGGCCAACATGGTGAAACCTCCTCTCTACTAAAAAAAAATACAAAAACTTAGCTGGGCGTGGCGGCGCGCACCTGCAGTCCCAGCTACTTGGGAGGCTGAGGCGGAGAATTGCTCAAAACCGGGAGGCGGAGGTTGCAGTGAGCCGAGATCGTGCTGTGCATTCATTCCAGCCTGGTGATGGAGCAAGAGTCTGTCTCAAAAAAAAAAAAAAAAAAAACCTTCCAGGCTGGGCGCGGTGGCTCACACCTGTAATCCCACTTTGGTTGGGAGGCCGAGGTGGGCGCATCACAAGGTCAGGAGTTTGAGACCAGCCTGGCCAACAATGTGAAACCCCCGTCTCTACTAAAATAAATAATAATATATATCTATTTGTATATATATTTGTGTATATATAAATCAGCCGGGCGTGGTGGCGTGCGCCACCTGCGACCATAATCACAGCTACTCAGGAGCCTGAGGCAGGAGAATGCTTGAATGTGGGAGGCTGAGGTTGCAGTGAGCCGACATCGTGCACTCCAGCCTGGGCCTGGAGGAAAGAGTGAGACCCTGTCTCAAAAAATAAAAAAAA
>NW_022317883.1:0-1878 GCF_002776525.5 Piliocolobus tephrosceles
CCAGGCTGGAGTGCAGTAGCATGATTTTTGGCTCACTGCAACCTCCGCCTCCCAGGTCCCAGCAATTCTCCTACCTCAACCTCCCAAACAAAAATACTTTTATCAAGCAGGATAGTACAAAGGCTTAGAGGTTCCCTCCCAGGAGCTGAGCGAGGTTAATCCTCGCTCAATTCACAGATGTTAAAAGTGGAGGCTCAGCCGGGCACGGTGGCTCACGCCTGTAATCCCAGCACCTTGGGAGGCTGAGGCAGGTGGATCACCTAAGGTCAGGAGTTCAAGACCAGCCCAGCCAACCTGCTGAAACCCCGTTGTTATGCCCAGACCGTTTATTTCCCGAAGAAGACCACCAGAGTCCAGAGTCAAAGCCAAGCAGCAAGGATCTTTATTACAGGTTCGAACCTGGAGCTCTCACTCACTCGTGAAACGAGCCGGGCAGGAGAGCTCCCCCACTGGGCTCCGAACAGTGTTATATAGGCATAGAATCATTATACAAATTCTATGTATAGAATACATAGGCATAGAATCATGCCTATGAAAAGTAGGCATAGAATCATTATACAAATCAGATGTATGATTGGCTAGCGTTTGAACAAGGCGATTTGGCTAACTATGATTGGTTCCCGCCATTTCTAGTATTTCAGTTAATTTTGAAATTCTGATGACGTTTATCAGGGGCTTGCAGGGTAGGGGCAGGGCTTGTTTTCGCAAACCCCGAGGCGGGAAAGCAGTCCTACAGAAGCAGAACAAAGGCAATTAATCATATTGTGACAGGTTTCACAACAGGTTTTGCAACATGAATGTACCTTACTTAAACGCGTCTTGTGACCTTGCCGTGCCACAGAAAGAAAAACAGGAACTTACAAAATCTTTACAAAATGTTTGTGAGAGCAGAACAAAGGTTTAGCAATAGGGTGTGGCAGGAGAGTGAGGACACATTTTTGTGTCCTTTCACCGTCTCTACTAAAAATATAAAACTTAGCTGGGTGTGGTGGCATGCGCCTATAATCCCAGCTACTCAGGAGGCTGAGGCAGGAGAATCACTTGAACCCGGGAGGTGGAGATTGTAGTTAGCTGAGATCACACCACTGTACTCCAGCCTGGGCAACAAGAGCATAACTCTGTCTCAAACAAACAAACAACAACAACAGAAAGTGGAGGCTCAGAGAGATGGAGACACCTGCCTAAAGTCACACAGCCAGGCCAAGTGCAGATTTAAGACCTCTTTCCCTGAGATGCCAGACTGTAAATTTTTTTTTCCTTTTTCTTTTTTTTTTTTTTGAGATGGAGTCTTGCTCTGTTGTCCAGGCTGAAGTACAATGGCACGATCTCGGCTCACTGCAACTTCCACCTCCTGGATTCAAGTGATTCTCCGCCTCAACCTCTTGAGTGCCTGGGATTACAGGCGCACGCCACCACGCCCAGCTAATTTTTGTATTTTTAGTAGATACAGGGTTTCACCATGTTGGCCAGGCCAGTCTCGAACTCCTGACCTCAAATGTTCCACCTGCCTTGGCCTCCCAAAGCGCTGGGATTACAGGCGTGAGCCACCATGCTGCCTGTAAGATTTTTACTATCTTTTCCTGCTATCTTTTCTTTAGTACATGATCCACAGAGCCGAGTGACAACAGCCAGGTTAGAATTCAGCAAAGCCTGAGCTTAAAAAGTCTTTTCAACTTTTTTTTTCTTTTTCTGTAGAGACAGGGTCTTGCTGTATTGCCCAGGCTAGTCTCAAACTCCTGGCTTCAAGGAATCCTCTCATTTTTGCCTCCCAAAGTGCTGGGATTACAGATGTGAGCCACCACGCCAGCCCTTTGAGCTTTTTTTTTTAAAAAAAATCACATGCATTGTTCATATTTTTAAAAACTAAAACAATACAAA
>NW_022317884.1:0-1878 GCF_002776525.5 Piliocolobus tephrosceles
TTTGTATTGTTTTAGTTTTTAAAAATATGAACAATGCATGTGATTTTTTTTAAAAAAAAAAGCTCAAAGGGCTGGCGTGGTGGCTCACATCTGTAATCCCAGCACTTTGGGAGGCAAAAATGAGAGGATTCCTTGAAGCCAGGAGTTTGAGACTAGCCTGGGCAATACAGCAAGACCCTGTCTCTACAGAAAAAGAAAAAAAAAGTTGAAAAGACTTTTTAAGCTCAGGCTTTGCTGAATTCTAACCTGGCTGTTGTCACTCGGCTCTGTGGATCATGTACTAAAGAAAAGATAGCAGGAAAAGATAGTAAAAATCTTACAGGCAGCATGGTGGCTCACGCCTGTAATCCCAGCGCTTTGGGAGGCCAAGGCAGGTGGAACATTTGAGGTCAGGAGTTCGAGACTGGCCTGGCCAACATGGTGAAACCCTGTATCTACTAAAAATACAAAAATTAGCTGGGCGTGGTGGCGTGCGCCTGTAATCCCAGGCACTCAAGAGGTTGAGGCGGAGAATCACTTGAATCCAGGAGGTGGAAGTTGCAGTGAGCCGAGATCGTGCCATTGTACTTCAGCCTGGACAACAGAGCAAGACTCCATCTCAAAAAAAAAAAAAAGAAAAAGGAAAAAAAAATTTACAGTCTGGCATCTCAGGGAAAGAGGTCTTAAATCTGCACTTGGCCTGGCTGTGTGACTTTAGGCAGGTGTCTCCATCTCTCTGAGCCTCCACTTTCTGTTGTTGTTGTTTGTTTGTTTGAGACAGAGTTATGCTCTTGTTGCCCAGGCTGGAGTACAGTGGTGTGATCTCAGCTAACTACAATCTCCACCTCCCGGGTTCAAGTGATTCTCCTGCCTCAGCCTCCTGAGTAGCTGGGATTATAGGCGCATGCCACCACACCCAGCTAAGTTTTATATTTTTAGTAGAGACGGTGAAAGGACACAAAAATGTGTCCTCACTCTCCTGCCACACCCTATTGCTAAACCTTTGTTCTGCTCTCACAAACATTTTGTAAAGATTTTGTAAGTTCCTGTTTTTCTTTCTGTGGCACGGCAAGGTCACAAGACGCGTTTAAGTAAGGTACATTCATGTTGCAAAACCTGTTGTGAAACCTGTCACAATATGATTAATTGCCTTTGTTCTGCTTCTGTAGGACTGCTTTCCCGCCTCGGGGTTTGCGAAAACAAGCCCTGCCCCTACCCTGCAAGCCCCTGATAAACGTCATCAGAATTTCAAAATTAACTGAAATACTAGAAATGGCGGGAACCAATCATAGTTAGCCAAATCGCCTTGTTCAAACGCTAGCCAATCATACATCTGATTTGTATAATGATTCTATGCCTACTTTTCATAGGCATGATTCTATGCCTATGTATTCTATACATAGAATTTGTATAATGATTCTATGCCTATATAACACTGTTCGGAGCCCAGTGGGGGAGCTCTCCTGCCCGGCTCGTTTCACGAGTGAGTGAGAGCTCCAGGTTCGAACCTGTAATAAAGATCCTTGCTGCTTGGCTTTGACTCTGGACTCTGGTGGTCTTCTTCGGGAAATAAACGGTCTGGGCATAACAACGGGGTTTCAGCAGGTTGGCTGGGCTGGTCTTGAACTCCTGACCTTAGGTGATCCACCTGCCTCAGCCTCCCAAGGTGCTGGGATTACAGGCGTGAGCCACCGTGCCCGGCTGAGCCTCCACTTTTAACATCTGTGAATTGAGCGAGGATTAACCTCGCTCAGCTCCTGGGAGGGAACCTCTAAGCCTTTGTACTATCCTGCTTGATAAAAGTATTTTTGTTTGGGAGGTTGAGGTAGGAGAATTGCTGGGACCTGGGAGGCGGAGGTTGCAGTGAGCCAAAAATCATGCTACTGCACTCCAGCCTGG
>NW_022317885.1:0-1127 GCF_002776525.5 Piliocolobus tephrosceles
AAGCATGATCATGGCTCACTACAGCCTCAAACTCCTAGGCTCAAACATTCCTCCTACCTTGACCTCCCAAACACTGAGCTTATAGGCATTAGCCTCTGTACTCAGTCTGCCTTTTTGGTTTTTTTTTTTGCTCCGTCTCGTTCTGTTGCCCAGGCTGCAGATCTCAGCTCACTGCATCCTCCACCTCCCAGGTTCAAGAGAGTCTCCTGCCTCAGCCTCCCAAGTAGCTGGGATTACAGGCACGTGCCACAAAGCCCGGCTAATTTTTATATTTTTAGTAGAGGCAGGGTGTCACCATATTAACCAGGCTGGTCTTGAATTCCTGACCTCAGGTGATCTGCTCACCAAGGCCTCCCAACGTGCTGGGATTACAGGCATTAGCCACTGCGCCCGGCCTTTTTTTTTTTTTTTAACAATTATTTTGAAGGATCATTGACATCTCAGCACATATAGCTCTGATGTAAATTTGAAAGGTTTTATGTCATTTCTTCCTTTTGTCTTTGATAATTTACCAGTGAAGCCATCTGGACCTGGAATTTTCTTTGTGGGAAGGTTTTTAAATAATGAGTTTTATTTCTTTAATAAATATAGAGCTCTTTGAATTTTTTGTTTCATCCGTGTTAACATTCGTATGCTGTGTTTTTCAAGGAAATGTCATTTGTCAAATATGTTGATGTTAAGTTGTTTATAATATCCTCTATATTCTTTTAATGATTCCAGAATTTGTAGTGATAACTGTTTGGACGAATGGAGGCAAGATGGTGCACATCCGGGTTCTTCATGCCCCCCTCCCAACTTTTCCCGTGCGGAGGCAAGATGGTGCACATCCGGGTTCTTCATCCCCCCCTCCCAACTTTTCCCGCGTGCGCGAAAATGCAGCCGGCGCCCAGGGAGGGTGCAGACCAACTGGGCATGCGCCAGGTGACATCAATCTGAAGAGACCAAGATTTACCTGGTCGCACCTGCGGAACGCCCCTGACACGCCCATGCCCCACCTATTGCCCTCCCACTCCTAGAAAAGCTGCTCTCCGCCATTGAGCCACGCGGATTTCCCAGTTTCTCATTGCTGTCAGAACTGTCGGAACTCCATCCGAGAGCTTGGGGGAGGGGAACTCTGCCGGCCTTCT
>NW_022317886.1:0-1127 GCF_002776525.5 Piliocolobus tephrosceles
AGAAGGCCGGCAGAGTTCCCCTCCCCCAAGCTCTCGGATGGAGTTCCGACAGTTCTGACAGCAATGAGAAACTGGGAAATCCGCGTGGCTCAATGGCGGAGAGCAGCTTTTCTAGGAGTGGGAGGGCAATAGGTGGGGCATGGGCGTGTCAGGGGCGTTCCGCAGGTGCGACCAGGTAAATCTTGGTCTCTTCAGATTGATGTCACCTGGCGCATGCCCAGTTGGTCTGCACCCTCCCTGGGCGCCGGCTGCATTTTCGCGCACGCGGGAAAAGTTGGGAGGGGGGGATGAAGAACCCGGATGTGCACCATCTTGCCTCCGCACGGGAAAAGTTGGGAGGGGGGCATGAAGAACCCGGATGTGCACCATCTTGCCTCCATTCGTCCAAACAGTTATCACTACAAATTCTGGAATCATTAAAAGAATATAGAGGATATTATAAACAACTTAACATCAACATATTTGACAAATGACATTTCCTTGAAAAACACAGCATACGAATGTTAACACGGATGAAACAAAAAATTCAAAGAGCTCTATATTTATTAAAGAAATAAAACTCATTATTTAAAAACCTTCCCACAAAGAAAATTCCAGGTCCAGATGGCTTCACTGGTAAATTATCAAAGACAAAAGGAAGAAATGACATAAAACCTTTCAAATTTACATCAGAGCTATATGTGCTGAGATGTCAATGATCCTTCAAAATAATTGTTAAAAAAAAAAAAAAAGGCCGGGCGCAGTGGCTAATGCCTGTAATCCCAGCACGTTGGGAGGCCTTGGTGAGCAGATCACCTGAGGTCAGGAATTCAAGACCAGCCTGGTTAATATGGTGACACCCTGCCTCTACTAAAAATATAAAAATTAGCCGGGCTTTGTGGCACGTGCCTGTAATCCCAGCTACTTGGGAGGCTGAGGCAGGAGACTCTCTTGAACCTGGGAGGTGGAGGATGCAGTGAGCTGAGATCTGCAGCCTGGGCAACAGAACGAGACGGAGCAAAAAAAAAAACCAAAAAGGCAGACTGAGTACAGAGGCTAATGCCTATAAGCTCAGTGTTTGGGAGGTCAAGGTAGGAGGAATGTTTGAGCCTAGGAGTTTGAGGCTGTAGTGAGCCATGATCATGCTT
>NW_022317887.1:0-1273 GCF_002776525.5 Piliocolobus tephrosceles
CTTTTTTGAGACAGAGTCTCACTCTGTAACCCAGGCTGGAGTGCAGTGGCATGATTTTTGGCTCACTGCAACCTCTGCCTCCCAGGTTCCAGCAATTCTCCTACCTCAACCTCCCAAACAAAAATACTTTTATCAAGCAGGATAGTACAAAGGCTTACAGGTTACCTCCCAGGAGCTGAGCGAGGTTAATCCTTTACTACACAACCCCCAATTCACAGATGTTAAAAGTGGAGGCTCAGCTGGGCACAGAGGCTCACGCCTGTAATCCCAGCACCTTGGGAGGCCAAGGCAGGTGGATCACCTAAGGTCAGGAGTTCAAGACTAGCCCAGCCAACCTGCTGAAACCCCGTCTCTACTAAAAATAAAAAACTTAGCTGGGTGTGGTGGCATGCGCCTATAATCCCAGCTACTCAGGAGGCTGAGGCAGGAGAATCACTTGAACCCAGGAGGTAGAGATTGCAGTTAGCCGAAATCACGCCACTGCACTCCAGCCTGGGCAACAAGAGCAAAACTCTGTCTCAAACAAACAACAACAACAGAAAGTGGAGGCTCAGAGAGATGGAGACACTTGCCTAAAGTCACACAGCCAGTTGGTGACCAAGTGCAGATTTAAGACCTCTTTCCCTGAGACGCCAGACTGTAAATTTTTTTTTTTTTTTTTTTTTTTGAGATGGAGTCTTGCTCTGTTGCCCAGGCTGGAGTACAATGGCACGATCTCGGCTCACTGCAACCTCCGCCTCCTGGATTCAAGTGATTCTCCTGCCTCAACCTCTTGAGTGCCTGGGATTACAGGCGCACACCACCACGCCCAGCTAATTTTTGTATTTTTAGTAGAGACAGGGTTTCACCATGTTGGCCTGGCCAGTCTCGAACTCCTGACCTCAAGTGATCTATGTGCCTCAGCCTCCCAAAGCGCTGGGATTACAGGCGTGAGCCACCATGCTGCCTGTAAGATTTTTACTATCTTTTCCTGCTATCTTTTCTTTAGTACATGATCCACAGAGCCGAGTGATAACAGCCAGGTTAGAATCCAGCAAAGCCTGAGCTTAAAAAGTCTTTTCAATTTTTTTTTTTTTTTTTCTGTAGAGACAGGGTCTTGCTGTATTGCCCAGGCTAGTCTCAAACTCCTGGCTTAAAGGAATCCTCTCACTTTTGCCTCCCAAAGTGCTAGGATTACAGATGTGAGCCACCACGCCGGCCCTTTGGGCTTTTTTTTTTTTTTTTTTAAATCACATGCATTGTTCATATTTTTAAAAACTAAAACAATACAAAA
>NW_022317888.1:0-2592 GCF_002776525.5 Piliocolobus tephrosceles
GTGCAGTGGCCGGATCTCAGCTCACTGCAAGCTCCGCCTCCCGGGTTCCCGCCATTCTCCTGCCTCAGCCTCCCGAGTAGCTGGGACTACAGGCGCCGCCACCTCGCCCGGCTAGTTTTTTGTATTTTTTAGTAGAGACGGGGTTTCACCGTGTTAGCCAGGATGGTCTTGAACTCCTGACCTCAGGTGATCCACCCACCTCGGCCTCCCAAAGTGCTGGGATTACAGGCGTGAGACCAGGAGCGCACCTGAATTGTTTTTTTTTTTTTTCCAGAAACAGCGTCTCATTCTGTCTCCCAGGCTGGAGTGCTGTGAAGTGGTACGATCTTAGCTCACTGCGGCCTTGAACTCCTGGGCTCCAGTGATCCCCTCTCCTCAGTCTCCCAAATAGCTGACGTAGATGCGTCTGGCTAATTTCTTAATTATTGCATAGACATGGGGGCCTTGACTGGGTGCTGTGGCTCTCGCCTGTCATCTCAGCACTTTGGGAGACCGAGGCGGATGGATCACGAGGTCAGGAGTTTGAGAGCAGCCTGGCCGACATGCTGGAACCCCATCTCTACTGAAAAATACAAAAACTAGTCGGGCATGGTGGCAGACGCCTGTCATCCCAGCTACTCAGGAGGCTGAGGCAGCAGAATTGCTTGAAGCCGGGAGGCAGAGGTTGCCGTGAGCTGAGATGGTGCCACTGCACTCCAGCCTGGGCGACAGAGGGAGATTCTGTCTCAAAAAACAAAACAAAGAAACAAAACAACAAGAAAAGAAAAAGAAAAAAGAAGGGAAAGGAGGGAGGAAGGGAGGGGGGCAAGAAACTTGCGCGAAATTCCCAAGCGGGCAGCCTGAACCGGGTCCTGGCCTTGCTGTTGGAAGTCTCAGGGGCTGTTTTATCGTGAGGCCTTCCGAGATGGCAAGGAGAGAGAGCCAAGGCTTTGGGGGCCCCTCCCAAGGTGCCCTCTACCCCGGCCGTAACGTCCCCCACCTGCTGTGGTCCCTGTGAGGGGGCGGCGGGGGTTTGAGGGAACCCTGACCCCACGTTGCAGTTCTCTCTGTTAAACCAGGGCCATCGCCCCAGCCTGGTGCTGCGGTGAGGATTCGGGAGGCAGAGGTGGCCTCAGGAACAGGTGGCCTGGATCGGTGGGGAGGGCTCTGCAATATTTTCATGTGACTGTTTCCCTCCAGAAAAAAAATAAAATCAAATAAGAGGCAGGAAGTCAAACCCACCTCCCTAAGTGACCGCAGAGGCCAACAGCTTTCAAAGCTTCTCCTCTTTCCTGGACGAGCTGCTGACCCCACCGCAGCCCTGGGCTGCCCACCGCGCCCCCCAGCATCCTTCCTGCCTCACTCTGTGAATCACAGGGTCAAGGTCTGCCCTGGGTCAGTGAGTTCCAGCAACCAGAAGACACAGCGGACACCTCAGAGATCCCAGGTGCCCTGTCCTCTGTCACGAAATCCTGACTCATGAGGACGCCTGGGCTTCAACCAACCGGGCATTGAACGTCTTTTTTTTTTCCTTTCTCTTTTGCTTCCATCAACCCTTGCAGTGTGTTTGGGGGCCCGGGTGTCTCCTGTCAACGGTCTGCCGACAGGCGGAAACGTTTACTGCAGCCCAGGAGGCGAGGGGTGCACCCAGGCCCCACCAAAGTCTCCCACACAGGTTGTGTTTTTCGTTTGTTTGTTTGTTTTGACACGGAGTCTGGCTGTGTTGCCCAGGCTGGAGTGCAGTGGCCGGATCTCGGCTCACTGCAAGCTCTACCTCCCGGGTTCACGCCATTCTCCTGCCTCAGCCTCCCGAGTAGCTGGGACTACAGGCGCCGCCACCTCGCCCGGCTAGTTTTTTGTATTTTTTAGTAGAGACGGGGTTTCACCGTGTTAGCCAGGATGGTCTCGATCTCCTGACCTCGTGATCCTCCCGTCTCGGCCTCCCAGAGTGCTGGGATTATAGGCTTGAGCCACCGCGCCCCGGCCAATGTTTTGTGTTTTTGAGATGGACTTTTCGCTCTTGTCACCCAGGCTGGAGTGCAGTGGCGCGATCTCGGCTCACGGCCACCTCCGCCTCCCGGGTTCAAGCGATTCTCCTGCCTCAGCCTCCCGAGGAGCTGGGGTGACGGACACCTGCCACCACGCCCAGAAAAGGAAGTCGGAAACGACGGGGTTGTCGACTCGATGTCACCTCCTGGCTAACCGCTTCCTTATTTTTTTAAATGGGATATATTTAACGTACAAACAAGATGTGTTGGTACAGAATTGACTCCTCAACCATATGGGGGTTACAGACACTGCCATCTCCTGCAGTCAAAAATCCAAGTATAGGGCGGGGTGCGGTGGCTCACACCTGTCATCCCAGCACTTTGGGAGGCCGAGGTGGACGGATCACCTGAGGTCAGGAGTTCGAGACCAGCCTGGCCGACACGGTGAAACCCCCTCTCTACTAAAAATACAAAAATGACCCAGGCGTGGTGATGGGATCCTGTCGTCCCAGCTACTCGGGAGGCTGAGGCAGGAGAATGGCGTAAACCCGGGAGGCGGAGCTTGCAGTGAGCTGAGATCCGGCCACTGCACTCCAGCCTGGGCGACAGAGCGAGACTCCATCTC
>NW_022317889.1:0-1273 GCF_002776525.5 Piliocolobus tephrosceles
TTTTGTATTGTTTTAGTTTTTAAAAATATGAACAATGCATGTGATTTAAAAAAAAAAAAAAAAAAGCCCAAAGGGCCGGCGTGGTGGCTCACATCTGTAATCCTAGCACTTTGGGAGGCAAAAGTGAGAGGATTCCTTTAAGCCAGGAGTTTGAGACTAGCCTGGGCAATACAGCAAGACCCTGTCTCTACAGAAAAAAAAAAAAAAAAATTGAAAAGACTTTTTAAGCTCAGGCTTTGCTGGATTCTAACCTGGCTGTTATCACTCGGCTCTGTGGATCATGTACTAAAGAAAAGATAGCAGGAAAAGATAGTAAAAATCTTACAGGCAGCATGGTGGCTCACGCCTGTAATCCCAGCGCTTTGGGAGGCTGAGGCACATAGATCACTTGAGGTCAGGAGTTCGAGACTGGCCAGGCCAACATGGTGAAACCCTGTCTCTACTAAAAATACAAAAATTAGCTGGGCGTGGTGGTGTGCGCCTGTAATCCCAGGCACTCAAGAGGTTGAGGCAGGAGAATCACTTGAATCCAGGAGGCGGAGGTTGCAGTGAGCCGAGATCGTGCCATTGTACTCCAGCCTGGGCAACAGAGCAAGACTCCATCTCAAAAAAAAAAAAAAAAAAAAAAATTTACAGTCTGGCGTCTCAGGGAAAGAGGTCTTAAATCTGCACTTGGTCACCAACTGGCTGTGTGACTTTAGGCAAGTGTCTCCATCTCTCTGAGCCTCCACTTTCTGTTGTTGTTGTTTGTTTGAGACAGAGTTTTGCTCTTGTTGCCCAGGCTGGAGTGCAGTGGCGTGATTTCGGCTAACTGCAATCTCTACCTCCTGGGTTCAAGTGATTCTCCTGCCTCAGCCTCCTGAGTAGCTGGGATTATAGGCGCATGCCACCACACCCAGCTAAGTTTTTTATTTTTAGTAGAGACGGGGTTTCAGCAGGTTGGCTGGGCTAGTCTTGAACTCCTGACCTTAGGTGATCCACCTGCCTTGGCCTCCCAAGGTGCTGGGATTACAGGCGTGAGCCTCTGTGCCCAGCTGAGCCTCCACTTTTAACATCTGTGAATTGGGGGTTGTGTAGTAAAGGATTAACCTCGCTCAGCTCCTGGGAGGTAACCTGTAAGCCTTTGTACTATCCTGCTTGATAAAAGTATTTTTGTTTGGGAGGTTGAGGTAGGAGAATTGCTGGAACCTGGGAGGCAGAGGTTGCAGTGAGCCAAAAATCATGCCACTGCACTCCAGCCTGGGTTACAGAGTGAGACTCTGTCTCAAAAAAG
>NW_022317890.1:0-2387 GCF_002776525.5 Piliocolobus tephrosceles
CTCAAGCAGTCCTCCCACCTCGGCCTCCCAAAGTGCTGGGATTTCAGGCATGAGCCACGGCACCCGGCTCTCACATTGTAAGTCTTTTTTTAAAGCTATAACCTATGTTCATGCATTCCTGAATGTACATTTCACCAAAAAAGTTTAAAACATTAATCATAATATCAGTTTCACAGAGCTGTTGTGCGGATCCAATTAATGGACATATACAACCTGGTACACAATCTGTGTTCAGCAAGCACTGGCTGTGGTCATTAAGTGCTGTGTGTATACAATCTCATTGATGCTTGTCTTCATGATGAAGCATGTACCATTAATCACCCCTGGTTTGGGGATCCCCAAGGCCACATCAGGTTCAATCATTCTCTAGAAAGACTCACAAAACTCAGAAAAGCCATGAGACTCACGGTTATGGTTTGTTACAGTGAAAGGATACAGATTAAAGTTAGCAAAGGGAAGAGGCACAAGGAGATGCCAGGAGCAAGCTTCTAGTCATCCTCTCCCAGTGGAGTCAAGAGATCAGTGCTCAATTTTCCCAGCATGCATGGAGAATTGCAATCAGGGAAGCTGACCAGAGCCTTGATGACCAGGGTTTTTATTGGGGTCAGTCACCTGGGCATGGCTGACTGCCTGCATGACCGACCTTGTCTCTAGCTCCTCCGGAGGTCAAGCTGATACTGCATGGCCCAAGGCCCCCAGATAAACAGAGATACTCTTTTAAAAGCTTTTTTGACAGAGAGTCTCACTCTAACCCAGGCTGGAGTGCAATGGCACGATTTTGGGCTCACTGCAATCTCCACCTCCCAGGTTCCAGCAATTCTCCTACCTCAACATCCCAAACAAAAATACTTTCATCAAGCAGGCTAGTACAAAGGCTTAGAGGTTACCTCCCAGGAGCTGAGCGAGGTTAATCCTTTACTACACAACCCTCAATTCACAGATGTTAAAAGTGGAGGCTCAGCCGGGCATGGTGGCTCACGCCTGTAATCCCAGCACCTTGGGAGGCCGAGGCAGGTGGATCACCTAAGGTCAGGAGTTCAAGACCAGCCCAGCCAACCTGCTGAAACCCTGTCTCTACTAAAAATACAAAACTTAGCTGGGCCTGGTGGCATGCCTGGTGGTAATTTTTGTGTTTTTAGTAGAGGCAGGGTTTCACCATGTTGGCCAGGCTGGTCTCGAACTCCTGACCTCAGGTGATCTGCCTGCCTCGGCCTCCCAAAGTGCTGGGATTACAGGTGTGAGCCATAGCCCCTTCCTCAATACTGGCTTCTTTAAAGAGCCCAGGCCAGTCGTCTTGTAGAATGCCCCCTATGTTAGATTTGTCTGATTATATCCTTATGATGTTATTTAATGTATTCCTTTATCTTGTATTTCCTGTAAACCAGAATTTTGATCTAGAGCACAATGTATTAGACCACCTACTGGTGACCACTGTGTTGTCTCCAGAGTGCCCAGTCCCTAACCGCCATGGTACTAGGCCTGCCAGGCTCATGAATGGCTTCGACAGGATAGCAGCAGACAGCATGAGAAGCTGGGTTCTAAGCCCCCACACACTCACCATTGGGAGACCACAAGCAGCTAGAGTTGAGGGAGATATGTATTGGGAGAGGAGAGAAGCCTGAGTCAAAACAGTCTTTTGGGATTAGCTTGTGAGGGACCTTGATTATTCTTTAGGAAAGGCTGCTGTTGGCCCGGCCTAGTGGCTCACGCCTGTAATCCCAGCACTTTGGGAGGCCGAGGCGGGTGGATCACCTGAGATCAGGAGTTTGAGACCAACCTGGCCAACAGGGTGAAACCCCGTCTCTACTAAAAATACAAAAATTAGCCAGGCGTGATGGCAGGCTCCTGTAATCCCAGCTACTCGGAGGCTGAGGCAGGAGAATTGCTTGAACCCGGGAGGCGGAGGAACCTAGTGGGTCGAGATCGCACCACTGTACTCCAGCCTGGGCGACAGAACTAGACTCCATCTCAAAAAACAAAAAAAAAAAAAAAAAAAGAAAAAAGAAATGAACTAAGAGTGATGTGTCACTCATCCCTCTGACGCTTTCCCATGAATGAGTGTCCCTCTCCCCGTCCCGCCCTCACTGCTGGTTCCCAGGAAGGCTCCTATCCCAGCGGCACTCTCCAGTGCTCAAGAATAAAGAAAAAAACTCCTTATATGCTCTGCCACCCCCAATATCAGTGTCTCACCTGGGCTGCCCACTGAGATCACCTGGGGAACCTCTTTCTTGTTACTTTTTTAATGATTATGCAATAAAAATAATTTTTTCCCTTTGGTATACAGTTCAATGAATTTTAGCACATGTATAGATTCCTTTAAACACCGCCCTCATTTGTAATCAGGATAAGAACAGTTCCATCATTCCCAAAACTTTTTTACAGTCCTA
>NW_022317891.1:0-2387 GCF_002776525.5 Piliocolobus tephrosceles
TAGGACTGTAAAAAAGTTTTGGGAATGATGGAACTGTTCTTATCCTGATTACAAATGAGGGCGGTGTTTAAAGGAATCTATACATGTGCTAAAATTCATTGAACTGTATACCAAAGGGAAAAAATTATTTTTATTGCATAATCATTAAAAAAGTAACAAGAAAGAGGTTCCCCAGGTGATCTCAGTGGGCAGCCCAGGTGAGACACTGATATTGGGGGTGGCAGAGCATATAAGGAGTTTTTTTCTTTATTCTTGAGCACTGGAGAGTGCCGCTGGGATAGGAGCCTTCCTGGGAACCAGCAGTGAGGGCGGGACGGGGAGAGGGACACTCATTCATGGGAAAGCGTCAGAGGGATGAGTGACACATCACTCTTAGTTCATTTCTTTTTTCTTTTTTTTTTTTTTTTTTTGTTTTTTGAGATGGAGTCTAGTTCTGTCGCCCAGGCTGGAGTACAGTGGTGCGATCTCGACCCACTAGGTTCCTCCGCCTCCCGGGTTCAAGCAATTCTCCTGCCTCAGCCTCCGAGTAGCTGGGATTACAGGAGCCTGCCATCACGCCTGGCTAATTTTTGTATTTTTAGTAGAGACGGGGTTTCACCCTGTTGGCCAGGTTGGTCTCAAACTCCTGATCTCAGGTGATCCACCCGCCTCGGCCTCCCAAAGTGCTGGGATTACAGGCGTGAGCCACTAGGCCGGGCCAACAGCAGCCTTTCCTAAAGAATAATCAAGGTCCCTCACAAGCTAATCCCAAAAGACTGTTTTGACTCAGGCTTCTCTCCTCTCCCAATACATATCTCCCTCAACTCTAGCTGCTTGTGGTCTCCCAATGGTGAGTGTGTGGGGGCTTAGAACCCAGCTTCTCATGCTGTCTGCTGCTATCCTGTCGAAGCCATTCATGAGCCTGGCAGGCCTAGTACCATGGCGGTTAGGGACTGGGCACTCTGGAGACAACACAGTGGTCACCAGTAGGTGGTCTAATACATTGTGCTCTAGATCAAAATTCTGGTTTACAGGAAATACAAGATAAAGGAATACATTAAATAACATCATAAGGATATAATCAGACAAATCTAACATAGGGGGCATTCTACAAGACGACTGGCCTGGGCTCTTTAAAGAAGCCAGTATTGAGGAAGGGGCTATGGCTCACACCTGTAATCCCAGCACTTTGGGAGGCCGAGGCAGGCAGATCACCTGAGGTCAGGAGTTCGAGACCAGCCTGGCCAACATGGTGAAACCCTGCCTCTACTAAAAACACAAAAATTACCACCAGGCATGCCACCAGGCCCAGCTAAGTTTTGTATTTTTAGTAGAGACAGGGTTTCAGCAGGTTGGCTGGGCTGGTCTTGAACTCCTGACCTTAGGTGATCCACCTGCCTCGGCCTCCCAAGGTGCTGGGATTACAGGCGTGAGCCACCATGCCCGGCTGAGCCTCCACTTTTAACATCTGTGAATTGAGGGTTGTGTAGTAAAGGATTAACCTCGCTCAGCTCCTGGGAGGTAACCTCTAAGCCTTTGTACTAGCCTGCTTGATGAAAGTATTTTTGTTTGGGATGTTGAGGTAGGAGAATTGCTGGAACCTGGGAGGTGGAGATTGCAGTGAGCCCAAAATCGTGCCATTGCACTCCAGCCTGGGTTAGAGTGAGACTCTCTGTCAAAAAAGCTTTTAAAAGAGTATCTCTGTTTATCTGGGGGCCTTGGGCCATGCAGTATCAGCTTGACCTCCGGAGGAGCTAGAGACAAGGTCGGTCATGCAGGCAGTCAGCCATGCCCAGGTGACTGACCCCAATAAAAACCCTGGTCATCAAGGCTCTGGTCAGCTTCCCTGATTGCAATTCTCCATGCATGCTGGGAAAATTGAGCACTGATCTCTTGACTCCACTGGGAGAGGATGACTAGAAGCTTGCTCCTGGCATCTCCTTGTGCCTCTTCCCTTTGCTAACTTTAATCTGTATCCTTTCACTGTAACAAACCATAACCGTGAGTCTCATGGCTTTTCTGAGTTTTGTGAGTCTTTCTAGAGAATGATTGAACCTGATGTGGCCTTGGGGATCCCCAAACCAGGGGTGATTAATGGTACATGCTTCATCATGAAGACAAGCATCAATGAGATTGTATACACACAGCACTTAATGACCACAGCCAGTGCTTGCTGAACACAGATTGTGTACCAGGTTGTATATGTCCATTAATTGGATCCGCACAACAGCTCTGTGAAACTGATATTATGATTAATGTTTTAAACTTTTTTGGTGAAATGTACATTCAGGAATGCATGAACATAGGTTATAGCTTTAAAAAAAGACTTACAATGTGAGAGCCGGGTGCCGTGGCTCATGCCTGAAATCCCAGCACTTTGGGAGGCCGAGGTGGGAGGACTGCTTGAG
>NW_022317892.1:0-1007 GCF_002776525.5 Piliocolobus tephrosceles
ATCACATCAATTCAAGTAGATGCTGGATAAGACCCACCTTTTTTTTTTTTTTTTTTTTTGAGACAGGGTCTCACTCTTTCCTCCAGGCCCAGGCTGGAGTGCGGGATGTCGGCTCACTGCAACCTCAGCCTCCCACATTCAAGCATTCTCCTGCCTCAGGCTCCCGAGTAGCTGTGATTACAGTCGCAGGTGGCGCACGCCACCACGCCCGGCTAATTTATATATACATAAATATATATACAAATATATATATATATAATTATATATTTTAGTAGAGGCGGGGGTTTCACATTGTTGGCCAGGCTGGTCTCAAACTCCTGACCTTGTGATGCGCCCGCCTCGGCCTCCCAAAGTGCTGGGATTACACGTGTGAGCCACCGCGCCCGGCCTGGAAGTTTTATTTTTTGTTTGTTTATTTTTTGAGACAGACTCTTGCTCCCTCACCAGGCTGGGATGAATGCATGGCGCGATCTCGGCTCACTGCAACCTCCGCCTCCCGGTTTCGAGCAATTCTCCGCCTCAGCCTCCCGAGTAGCTGGGACTGCAGGCGCGCGCCGGCCACGCCCAGCTAAGTTTCTGTATTTTTTTTAGTAGAGAGGAGGTTTCACCATGTTGGCCAGGCTGTCTCCAACTCCTGAGCTCAGGCAATTCACCCGCCTCGGCTGTCCAAAGTGCTGGGATTACAGGCCGTGAGCCACCAGGCCGGCCTGGAGGTTTTTGTTTTTAAAGCAGCTCTTAGAGCCAGGCCGGCAATCTTTAATATGCAAATACCGGCCGTTAGAAACTGGGTCCACCCAAACACGGCGATTCCGAGGCCGCCTTGCCCTTGCCCCACATATTCCTGGCAACATGGCCGCCCCCATACATCCCCATGTGTGTAGAACATGGTGGCGCCCTGTATTTGCATATTAAAAGACTAGGGTGGGAGGGCCAGCTTTCTTCGTGGGCTACACTAATAACATGCCTGGTCAAACCAATCCCCTGAGCCCTGTGCAAATCAGACACCG
>NW_022317893.1:0-1007 GCF_002776525.5 Piliocolobus tephrosceles
CGGTGTCTGATTTGCACAGGGCTCAGGGGATTGGTTTGACCAGGCATGTTATTAGTGTAGCCCACGAAGAAAGCTGGCCCTCCCACCCTAGTCTTTTAATATGCAAATACAGGGCGCCACCATGTTCTACACACATGGGGATGTATGGGGGCGGCCATGTTGCCAGGAATATGTGGGGCAAGGGCAAGGCGGCCTCGGAATCGCCGTGTTTGGGTGGACCCAGTTTCTAACGGCCGGTATTTGCATATTAAAGATTGCCGGCCTGGCTCTAAGAGCTGCTTTAAAAACAAAAACCTCCAGGCCGGCCTGGTGGCTCACGGCCTGTAATCCCAGCACTTTGGACAGCCGAGGCGGGTGAATTGCCTGAGCTCAGGAGTTGGAGACAGCCTGGCCAACATGGTGAAACCTCCTCTCTACTAAAAAAAATACAGAAACTTAGCTGGGCGTGGCCGGCGCGCGCCTGCAGTCCCAGCTACTCGGGAGGCTGAGGCGGAGAATTGCTCGAAACCGGGAGGCGGAGGTTGCAGTGAGCCGAGATCGCGCCATGCATTCATCCCAGCCTGGTGAGGGAGCAAGAGTCTGTCTCAAAAAATAAACAAACAAAAAATAAAACTTCCAGGCCGGGCGCGGTGGCTCACACGTGTAATCCCAGCACTTTGGGAGGCCGAGGCGGGCGCATCACAAGGTCAGGAGTTTGAGACCAGCCTGGCCAACAATGTGAAACCCCCGCCTCTACTAAAATATATAATTATATATATATATATTTGTATATATATTTATGTATATATAAATTAGCCGGGCGTGGTGGCGTGCGCCACCTGCGACTGTAATCACAGCTACTCGGGAGCCTGAGGCAGGAGAATGCTTGAATGTGGGAGGCTGAGGTTGCAGTGAGCCGACATCCCGCACTCCAGCCTGGGCCTGGAGGAAAGAGTGAGACCCTGTCTCAAAAAAAAAAAAAAAAAAAAAGGTGGGTCTTATCCAGCATCTACTTGAATTGATGTGAT
>NW_022317894.1:0-1434 GCF_002776525.5 Piliocolobus tephrosceles
ATGCCTGGTCAAACCAATCCCCTGAGCCCTGTGCAAATCAGACACCGCCTCCCCCAGCCTCTATATACCTGGCTGTTTTCCACCCCACTTGGGGTCTCCTCTTTGGGCTTTGGAGCCCCTCATCCTTCTGTCTCTGTATGGGGGAGCTTCTTCCTTCTGCCCTCTCCCTTCCTTCAGGACTGTTAAACTCTCCGCTCCTTAAAACCACCCCACGTGTGTCTGTGTCCTTTTATCTAACTGGACTCCAGATGGAGAACCTGGTGTTCCTCCGTTCATCGGAGCTGTATCAGAATGATCCAGCACAGAGAGACAAAGAGTTGGACATACGAAACAGGGGCATACATCAGATATTTATGTAAGTCTCAAAAGTACAAATTAGGCTGGGCATGGTGGCTCACGCATGTAATCCTAGCACTTTGGGAGATTGAGGCTGGTGGATAACCTGAGGTCATCAGTTTGAGATCAGCCTGGCCAACATGGTGAAACCCCATCTCTACTAAAAATACAAAAATTAGCTGGCCGTGATGGCGCGTGCCTGTAATCCCAACTACTCAGGAGGCTGAGGCAGGAGAATCACTTGAACCTGGGAGGTGGAGGTTGCAGTGAGCTGAGATGGCACTACTGCACTCCAGCCTGGGCGACAGAGTAAGACTCCGTCTCAAAAAAAAAAAAAAAAAAAGTAGAAATTAGAATAGAAGAAAGGCAATCTTGGAAAAAATAATAGCTGATAATTTTCCAGAACTGATGAAAAATACAAATTCACAAAGAAGCAAAGATATCCTAAGCTAGATAAAACAAGAGAGGCCGGGGATGGTGGCTCACACCTGTAATCCCAACACTTTGGGAAGCCGAGGTGGGCGGATCAGGAGGTCAGGAGTTCGAGACCAGTCTGGTCAATATGGTGAAAATCTGCCTCTACTAAAAATACAAAAATTAGCCAGGTGTGGTGGCACGCGCCTGTAATCCTAGCTACGCGGGAGGCTGAGGCAGAAGAATCGCTTGAACCCGGGAGGCAGAGGTTGCAGTGATCTGAGATTGCCCATTGCACTCCAGCCTGGGGGACAGAGCGAGACTCCATCTCAAAACAAACAAACAAACAAACACTAAAGAAATCCATGTCTAAACACATCATACTGAAATGGCAGAACATTGAAGATACCGAGGTCTATTATTTATCTTTGCATCCTCCAGCATGTAGCCTGGACTAGATGCTCCACCAATTCTATCGAATCAAGAGGGTGGGTATCCCAAGTTGAGACCACAGACAAATTAAAGGCAAGGAGGTAGAAACAAATATGGCAAATATGGCTAGAGGAAGGAAAAGCATTTTTCTAACCTATCTGAAGCACACAACCTGGATTGGGGGAAAGTGAAGTTGAAAATGAGTGTGTGGGAGAGGGAGAGACTAGGTGAGGAGACTTTTATTTTTATTTT
>NW_022317895.1:0-1434 GCF_002776525.5 Piliocolobus tephrosceles
AAAATAAAAATAAAAGTCTCCTCACCTAGTCTCTCCCTCTCCCACACACTCATTTTCAACTTCACTTTCCCCCAATCCAGGTTGTGTGCTTCAGATAGGTTAGAAAAATGCTTTTCCTTCCTCTAGCCATATTTGCCATATTTGTTTCTACCTCCTTGCCTTTAATTTGTCTGTGGTCTCAACTTGGGATACCCACCCTCTTGATTCGATAGAATTGGTGGAGCATCTAGTCCAGGCTACATGCTGGAGGATGCAAAGATAAATAATAGACCTCGGTATCTTCAATGTTCTGCCATTTCAGTATGATGTGTTTAGACATGGATTTCTTTAGTGTTTGTTTGTTTGTTTGTTTTGAGATGGAGTCTCGCTCTGTCCCCCAGGCTGGAGTGCAATGGGCAATCTCAGATCACTGCAACCTCTGCCTCCCGGGTTCAAGCGATTCTTCTGCCTCAGCCTCCCGCGTAGCTAGGATTACAGGCGCGTGCCACCACACCTGGCTAATTTTTGTATTTTTAGTAGAGGCAGATTTTCACCATATTGACCAGACTGGTCTCGAACTCCTGACCTCCTGATCCGCCCACCTCGGCTTCCCAAAGTGTTGGGATTACAGGTGTGAGCCACCATCCCCGGCCTCTCTTGTTTTATCTAGCTTAGGATATCTTTGCTTCTTTGTGAATTTGTATTTTTCATCAGTTCTGGAAAATTATCAGCTATTATTTTTTCCAAGATTGCCTTTCTTCTATTCTAATTTCTACTTTTTTTTTTTTTTTTTTTGAGACGGAGTCTTACTCTGTCGCCCAGGCTGGAGTGCAGTAGTGCCATCTCAGCTCACTGCAACCTCCACCTCCCAGGTTCAAGTGATTCTCCTGCCTCAGCCTCCTGAGTAGTTGGGATTACAGGCACGCGCCATCACGGCCAGCTAATTTTTGTATTTTTAGTAGAGATGGGGTTTCACCATGTTGGCCAGGCTGATCTCAAACTGATGACCTCAGGTTATCCACCAGCCTCAATCTCCCAAAGTGCTAGGATTACATGCGTGAGCCACCATGCCCAGCCTAATTTGTACTTTTGAGACTTACATAAATATCTGATGTATGCCCCTGTTTCGTATGTCCAACTCTTTGTCTCTCTGTGCTGGATCATTCTGATACAGCTCCGATGAACGGAGGAACACCAGGTTCTCCATCTGGAGTCCAGTTAGATAAAAGGACACAGACACACGTGGGGTGGTTTTAAGGAGCGGAGAGTTTAACAGTCCTGAAGGAAGGGAGAGGGCAGAAGGAAGAAGCTCCCCCATACAGAGACAGAAGGATGAGGGGCTCCAAAGCCCAAAGAGGAGACCCCAAGTGGGGTGGAAAACAGCCAGGTATATAGAGGCTGGGGGAGGCGGTGTCTGATTTGCACAGGGCTCAGGGGATTGGTTTGACCAGGCAT
>NW_022317896.1:0-1971 GCF_002776525.5 Piliocolobus tephrosceles
AGCCAGCCTCTCGGGGCTCAGCTCCAAGGAGGCTCCTGGCCTTCTGAGGCTAGCTCCTTCTGAAATGGGGTGGTAGGTGGGGTGGTGAGGGGAGCCCGGTGGGCAGCCGTGCCCTCCTGGCACCCCCATCTTTGCACTCCTTACACAGAGCCGAGCGCTGGTCAGCGCCGTTACCTTCAGCTGCATGAGGCTGGCCTCAGCCAGGCTGGGGGGCTCCAGGAGGTCCCGCGACAGGTCCACACACGGCAGCATAGCACCGAGGTTCCCCTCATACCAGGCCTCACTGCCCAGCCAGCAGGCATCAGGTCCCGACCTGCGAAGCCCCCTCCTGCATCCTCCCAGCCTCCCCCTCCTCCCTACTCACCTGCTCTTGGCAGCAGAGTCCGGCTCCTCCTCAGTGGGCACTGCCAGCAGTGGTCGGAGGCTGAGGGTTCGCAGCTGCTGCAGGCAGCCCCTCACCTCCTCTGCCATCTCACCAGCCACAAACTGCCCATAGACAGATGCTCGCAGAAACGCGCCTGAGAGCCGGGAGCCCAGGAGTCGCTGAGACCAGGCCTGGAGCTGGGTGACAGAGAGCGAGGGCTCAGCGCCAGGCTATGGGGAGCCTCCAGGCTGGTCCTCGGGATCACTGCTCACCCTCAGCCTGTGAGTGACAAGTGGGGGCCAGGCACACAGCCGGAGAACCAGCAAGGCCCGTGTGTGCTCTCCTGTGCCCTTGAGGTGGAAGGCACCACCATCAAAGCTCAGGGGCTGCCAGCCCCTCGCCAGGGGACCAGCTTGGGAACAGAGCAGGTAACAGGTCCGGAGCATCCTGGGTCCCTGGCTGCCTCCACACCAGGGAAGGTGCCCTGGAGGCAGCAGGTTCACCAACTGCCCCTTGCCCAGACTGGGGGCAGTGACTGATTAACTGGGCAAAGTCTCAGGATCACAGGCTCCTTGAGGGCAATTAATTATTAACAAATGGGGACAGAGTTCAGAGTAACGGTAACGGGAGGCGAACCCCCAATAACAGCCCCCAACAATCCTCAGCACAACAGCCTGCACTTACTAGGTAATCACCACGAGCTGGGGAAAACAGGGGCTCCGGGGCAAGGATCCCTGGGTTCAGGACATTGGGCTTTCTGATCCAGGACGAGTTACTTAACCGCTTTTGTGGCAATTGCTTCCTCCACCTCCCAAGTAGCTGGGATTACAGGTGCGTGTGATCACACCGAAGGTAATTTTTAATTGTTTTTTTGGTAGAGACAGAGTCTCACTGTGTTACCCAGGCTGGTCTTGAACCCCTGGACTCAAGCAGTCCTCCCACTTCAGCCTCCCAAAGTGCTGGGATTTCAGGCATGAGCCACAGCACCTGGCTCTCACATTGTAAGTCTTTTTTAAAAGCTATAACCTATGTTCATACATTCCTGAATGTACATTTCACCAAAAAAGTTAAAAAAATTAATCATAATATCAGTTTCCCAGAGCTATTATGTGGATCCAATTAACGGACACATACAACCTGGTACACAATCTGTGTTCAGTAAGCACTGGCTGTGGTCATTAAGTGCTGTGTGTATACAATCTCACTGATGCTTGTCTTCATGATGAAGCATGTGCCATTAATCACCCCTGGTTTGGGGATCCCCAAGGCCACATCAGGTTCAATCATTCTCTAGAAAGACTCACAAAACTCAGAAAAGCCATGAGACACACGGTTATGGTTTGTTACAGTGGAAGGATACAGATTAAAGTTAGCAAAGGGAAGAGGTGCAAGGAGACACCAGGAGCAAGATTCTAGTCATCCTCTCCCAGTGGAGTCAAGAGATCAGTGCTCAATTTTCCCAGCATGCATGGAGAATTGCAGTCAGGGAAGCTGACCAGAGCCTTGATGACCAGGGTTTTTATTGGGGTCACATGGGCATGGCTGACTGCCTGCATGACTGACCTTGTCTCTAGCTCCTCCAGAGGTCAAGCTGATACTGCATGGCC
>NW_022317897.1:0-1971 GCF_002776525.5 Piliocolobus tephrosceles
GGCCATGCAGTATCAGCTTGACCTCTGGAGGAGCTAGAGACAAGGTCAGTCATGCAGGCAGTCAGCCATGCCCATGTGACCCCAATAAAAACCCTGGTCATCAAGGCTCTGGTCAGCTTCCCTGACTGCAATTCTCCATGCATGCTGGGAAAATTGAGCACTGATCTCTTGACTCCACTGGGAGAGGATGACTAGAATCTTGCTCCTGGTGTCTCCTTGCACCTCTTCCCTTTGCTAACTTTAATCTGTATCCTTCCACTGTAACAAACCATAACCGTGTGTCTCATGGCTTTTCTGAGTTTTGTGAGTCTTTCTAGAGAATGATTGAACCTGATGTGGCCTTGGGGATCCCCAAACCAGGGGTGATTAATGGCACATGCTTCATCATGAAGACAAGCATCAGTGAGATTGTATACACACAGCACTTAATGACCACAGCCAGTGCTTACTGAACACAGATTGTGTACCAGGTTGTATGTGTCCGTTAATTGGATCCACATAATAGCTCTGGGAAACTGATATTATGATTAATTTTTTTAACTTTTTTGGTGAAATGTACATTCAGGAATGTATGAACATAGGTTATAGCTTTTAAAAAAGACTTACAATGTGAGAGCCAGGTGCTGTGGCTCATGCCTGAAATCCCAGCACTTTGGGAGGCTGAAGTGGGAGGACTGCTTGAGTCCAGGGGTTCAAGACCAGCCTGGGTAACACAGTGAGACTCTGTCTCTACCAAAAAAACAATTAAAAATTACCTTCGGTGTGATCACACGCACCTGTAATCCCAGCTACTTGGGAGGTGGAGGAAGCAATTGCCACAAAAGCGGTTAAGTAACTCGTCCTGGATCAGAAAGCCCAATGTCCTGAACCCAGGGATCCTTGCCCCGGAGCCCCTGTTTTCCCCAGCTCGTGGTGATTACCTAGTAAGTGCAGGCTGTTGTGCTGAGGATTGTTGGGGGCTGTTATTGGGGGTTCGCCTCCCGTTACCGTTACTCTGAACTCTGTCCCCATTTGTTAATAATTAATTGCCCTCAAGGAGCCTGTGATCCTGAGACTTTGCCCAGTTAATCAGTCACTGCCCCCAGTCTGGGCAAGGGGCAGTTGGTGAACCTGCTGCCTCCAGGGCACCTTCCCTGGTGTGGAGGCAGCCAGGGACCCAGGATGCTCCGGACCTGTTACCTGCTCTGTTCCCAAGCTGGTCCCCTGGCGAGGGGCTGGCAGCCCCTGAGCTTTGATGGTGGTGCCTTCCACCTCAAGGGCACAGGAGAGCACACACGGGCCTTGCTGGTTCTCCGGCTGTGTGCCTGGCCCCCACTTGTCACTCACAGGCTGAGGGTGAGCAGTGATCCCGAGGACCAGCCTGGAGGCTCCCCATAGCCTGGCGCTGAGCCCTCGCTCTCTGTCACCCAGCTCCAGGCCTGGTCTCAGCGACTCCTGGGCTCCCGGCTCTCAGGCGCGTTTCTGCGAGCATCTGTCTATGGGCAGTTTGTGGCTGGTGAGATGGCAGAGGAGGTGAGGGGCTGCCTGCAGCAGCTGCGAACCCTCAGCCTCCGACCACTGCTGGCAGTGCCCACTGAGGAGGAGCCGGACTCTGCTGCCAAGAGCAGGTGAGTAGGGAGGAGGGGGAGGCTGGGAGGATGCAGGAGGGGGCTTCGCAGGTCGGGACCTGATGCCTGCTGGCTGGGCAGTGAGGCCTGGTATGAGGGGAACCTCGGTGCTATGCTGCCGTGTGTGGACCTGTCGCGGGACCTCCTGGAGCCCCCCAGCCTGGCTGAGGCCAGCCTCATGCAGCTGAAGGTAACGGCGCTGACCAGCGCTCGGCTCTGTGTAAGGAGTGCAAAGATGGGGGTGCCAGGAGGGCACGGCTGCCCACCGGGCTCCCCTCACCACCCCACCTACCACCCCATTTCAGAAGGAGCTAGCCTCAGAAGGCCAGGAGCCTCCTTGGAGCTGAGCCCCGAGAGGCTGGCT
>NW_022317898.1:0-1077 GCF_002776525.5 Piliocolobus tephrosceles
AGCCAGCCTCTCGGGGCTCAGCTCCAAGGAGGCTCCTGGCCTTCTGACCCATGAGGCTAGCTCCTTCTGAAATGGGGTGGTAGGTGGGGTGGTGAGGGGAGCCTGGTGGGCAGCCGCGCCCTCCTGGCACCCCCCATCTTTGCAGTCCTTACACAGAGCCGAGCGCTGGTCAGCGCTGTCACCTTCAGCTGCATGAGGCTGGCCTCAGCCAGGCTGGGGGGCTCCAGGAGGTCCCGCGACAGGTCCACACACCGCAGCATAGCGCCGAGGTTCCCCTCATACCAGGCCTCACTGCCCAGCCAGCGGGCGTCAGGTCCCGACCTGCAAAGTCCCTTCCTGCGTCCTCCCAGCCTCCCTTGGCCCTGGCTCCCTACTCACCCGCTCTTGGCAGCAGAGTCCGGCTCCTCCTCAGTGGGCACTGCCAGCAGTGGTCGGAGGCTGAGGGTCCGCAACTGCTGCACGCAGCCCCTCACCTCCTCTGCTGTCTCACCAGCCACAAACTGCCCATAGATGGATGCTCGGAGAAATGCACCTGAGAGCCGGGAGCCCAGGAGTCGCTGAGACCAGGCCTGGAGCTGGGTGACAGAGAGCGAGGGCTCAGCGTCAGGCTATGGGGAGCCTCCAGGCTGGTCCTCGGGATCACTGCTCACCGCCAGCCCGTGAGTGACCAGTGGGGGCCAGGCACACAGCCGGAGAACCAGCAAGGCCCGTGTCAGCTCTCCTGTGCCCTTGAGGTGGAAGGCGCCACCATCAAAGCTCAGGGGCTGCCAGCCCCTCGCCGGGGGACCAGCTTGGGAACAGAGCAGGTAACAGGTCCGGAGCATCCTGGGTCCCTGGCTGCCTCCACACCAGGGAAGGTGCTCTGGAGGCAGCAGGTTCACCAACTGCCCCTTGCCCAGACTGGGGGCAGTGACTGATTAACTGGGCAAAGCCTCAGGATCACAGGCTCCTTGGGGGCAATTAATTATTAACAAATGGGGACAGAGTTCAGAGTAACGGTAACGGGAGGCGAACCCCCAATAACAGCCCCCAACAATCCTCAGCACAACAGCCTGCACTTACTAGGTAATCACCACG
>NW_022317899.1:0-4025 GCF_002776525.5 Piliocolobus tephrosceles
CTGCAGTGAGCAGAGATCGCACCACTGCACTCCAGCCTGGGCAACAGAGTGAGACTCTGTCTCGGAAAAAAAAAAAAAAGAAGAAGTCTCTCTGCTGCCAAGGAAACAGCCCAGAACTGGGGTGCTGGCAATGGTGGCTCAGGACTGATGTTGTTAATGAAAGATTTTGAAGTGTGTCCCTGCTATAAAGAGCGGGCTCTGAGACTCCTCAGATATTTGGGGAGCTTTGAGTCTCAGGGTTCTATAAGTTCAAGAATTAGCCCTCTCTTTGCTCATGGAGTTGTCCCTGTCCCCACAGGATGTTGTTCTCTACTGCCTCCAGAAAGACAGTGAGGACGTGAATCACCGTGACAATGCTGGCTACACAGCCCTGCATGAGGCTTGTTCCCGGGGTTGGACTGACATCCTGAACATCCTGCTGGAGCACGGGGCCAACGTGAACTGCAGCGCGCAGGACGGCACGAGGCAAGAGGGCTACATCTCCCCCGAGTCCCGCCCTCACTCCCAGCTCAGCCTCTCGCTCAAAAGACCTTGCCTGTTGCTGGCAGGGCATGGTGGCTCATGCCTGTAATCCCAGCACTTTGGGAGGCCAAGGCGGGCGGATCATGAGGTCTGCAGGTTCGAGACCAGCCTGGCCAACATAGTGAAATCCCATCTTTACTAAAAATACAAAAATTAGTTGGGTGTGGTGGCACGCGCCTGTAGTCCCAGCTACTCAGGAGGCTGAGGCAGGAGAATTGCTTGAACCCAGGAGGCAGAGGTTGCAGTGAGCCGAGACCACACCATTGCACTGCAGCCTAGGTGACAGAGTGAGACTCCGTCTCAAAAATAAAAGTAAAAAAAATAAAGACCTTGCCTCAACCTGAACCTTCGTAGCACACCAGACTGCGAGTTGCAGAGAGGCCTTGACAGGAGGAGTTTTGGAAAGACTTCTATAGGCTCAAGAGGGGACCAGTTTAGGGCAGGAGCCAATGAGTTAGTTCCCAGATGGCCAGACCACATCAGTTACTAAGGGGAGGCTGCGGTTGTCTAGGGATCCTCCCATCATGTGCAGCTGTCACCAGGAAGACCACTCGGCCTTCCCTCAACTCATCCTGGTGGGGGACCTGTCTCAGACAGAATAGGAACTGGGAGGTTGACCTGAGGGTAATATCCAGATTTGATTTTTAAAATTTGATCTCTAGACACTATAAGAAAAATATACCTGCTGTGTCTTGGAGAAATTGTACCCATTCTCCTCTGTTCTACCAGAGAGCCTACTTCCTGGGCAACTTAGAGACAGGAGCTGCAGATGCAGGAGGGGGCTCCACTTGGGTTCTGCCTGGCGTGTGGAACCATTCTGCTCATCTCTGCTCTCAGGGAGTCACCCAGGGCCTTCAGTTCGTATTCCTCTACAGCTTCCCCCCACCCTTTTAAAAATTTTTTTATTTTTGAGATGGAGGCTCGCTCTGTTGCCCCGGCTGGTATGCAGTGGCACAATCTTGGCTCACTGCAACCTCTGCCTCCCGGGTTCAAGGGATTCTCCTGCCTCAGCCTTCCAAGTAGCTGGGACTATGGGTGCCCACCATGACGCCTGGCTAATTTTTGTATTTTTAGTAGAAATGGGGTTTCACCATTTTGGCCAGGCTGGTCTCAAACTCTTGACCTCAAGTGATCCACCCGCTTCGGCCTCCCGAAGTGCTGGGATGACAGGCCTGAGCCACCGCGCCTGGCTCCCTGCAGCTGCCTAGACTCTATTGTAGGTCAAGGACCCATTCTCTAGTGAACTCCGCAACTACCAATAGAGCCCCACTGTGCCATGGGAACTGTCCCAAGATGTCGGGGGAACGTCAGAGAGAGAGTAATGGCAGGGAGGAAAAGGGGGTGCAGAGAGAGGAGGAGTTGGGGAGATGGTAGTGGAGACTGGCAAGGCGGTTCCCCTGTCCTAAGTCTTAAACCATATTACACCAAGGTTACCTGGGATCAGCTCAGTTTTTCCCCCTGGTGCGGTAGCCTTAAGTCTAGACACCCCAGTTCCCACTTGGGCCCTGTTATCCTCATCCTGTATCACCTCCACAGGCCAGTTCATGACGCGGTGGTCAACGACAACCTGGAGACCATCTGGCTCCTGCTGTCCTATGGGGCCGATCCCACACTGGCTACCTACTCGGGTCAGACAGCCATGAAGCTGGCCAGCAGCGACACCATGAAGCGCTTTCTCAGTGGTAAGTGTGGTCCAGACTTGACACTGTTGTCCTCGGGGCCAGCCTCTGATTCCTGAACTTGTGAGGACATCCTCTTCATCTCCTTCCACCTTGAACAGCTCCCATGAGGGCCGTCTGCACTCTTCACCTGCTTTCCTTCAAAGATCTCAAGAATCTCAGTTTGCTGGGAAAAGTCCAAAGGCCACTTCCTCTTATCCCCTTACTGCAAGTGTGTGCGTCCTCTTCAGGGCCCTGGGAGCCCACAGGGAACTATTTCGTAGATAGGGATCTAGGGTGGGCCTCTGTGTGGGGGCAGCAGCCCCACTAGCAGACCTAGCTGGAGGACAGAATGTGTTGACCTGTGCTTTGAATGGGATGTCAGTTGCAACGAAGTGATACTTAGCATTTTGCTTATGTGTTTGCAATTTCTTGCTTGTGATCAAAGTAGAACCCCTGGGACGCTTCCCGAAGCTTCATTCTTTACAGCCCTTGCCTGTGGGAACTGTGGTGTTCCCTCTGCATCCCAGGGTCCCCCTTTCTTCCATTCCTTTCTTTTCCTCCCTCACCTGCCCCTTCTGGAAAGTGTCTGGTGTTGAGGCCCATGGCAAGGACCACAAGCCAACATGCATCTATTTTCTCATTAGTGGATAGCAGCTGTTTGTCTGCAGTTAGATAGCTCTACTGAGTTGGGCAGGGGGAGGAGGGAAGGAGGGGAGACTAGCTTGGGCATGCTCAGTAGGAATCTCCTCAGACTTGACCTCTGAATAAAGGAACCCCGCCTCTTATTGACATCACAGTTTGGCCCTTGCTCCAGCAGTGACTTCTTCAGACTGCCTGAGCTGCAGAGCAGCTGGGAGTTTATCTCTGAACCTCCTTGGAGGCTGCAGTGTTTGTATTATGGTTAGAACCCCTCTCTGGCCAGGAGCCAACAGGACTAAGGATTGGCCCAAGGCTGCTCCCTCTTCTCACCCAGGCTTTGGCGCTAGTTAGTCCCGAACCACTACACCCCCAGATATATGGTTCCAGGCTCCCAACCAGGGGCTCATTTGTTTATCTAACAAAGGTTAAGTAGTTGATGATGGAGGAAGAAACAAAGAGGACCTAACTAAAGGCTCTTATGGAAGGCGAGGACTAGATAGGGGGTGAGGGGGACTAATGGGAGGCTGTTGCGGGAGATCTTGACTCCTGCTCAGCCAGCCTCCACCCAGGTCTCAGTTGAGCTGACTAAACCTTGGAGCACAGGCCTCAGGCCTGTACAGCCTGACTAGCCTCTCCCAGGCCGGGGACGGGATGGCTGCCTTTTCTGTTTTCCCTCCCTCCAGCTCTGGGTTCCCAAGCCCCTGTCCTTGAGAGGCGGAGCAGCCTTGGAATGTTCATTCAGTCATTTGTCCTGGGCCAGTGGTGACTGTTGCTCCCCTTAGCTGAACCATCCCTAGGGGTGCAGGGCTCGGGGCAAGCCACCATTGGTGGCTACCTCCCACATACTGTGCACACATGCAGTCTCTCTTAGACACATACACGTGCTATCTGCACTCCACTAGATTCCCAGGAAAATCTGAGACCAGCAAGCATCCAGAGCATCTTGATATGACAAAGGCACCACACGCAGCTCTGTCTTTGAGAAACTGGTCTAGTCCCAAGGCCTCCTGAGGCTAGAAACTGCTGTCCTGAGGCTCTCGGGGCTCCCAGATCTAAATAACACTCTGACCACCTTAGTAAGCAGATGAACTCTTTGCTTCCCCAATCCCTTCTCCAAAACCCCAAAGGAGTTGGAATGTGGAGACCATTTTAAGCAGTTAAAAAATGAGAAATAGGCCGGGTGCAGTGGCTTATGCCTGTGGT
>NW_022317900.1:0-1077 GCF_002776525.5 Piliocolobus tephrosceles
CGTGGTGATTACCTAGTAAGTGCAGGCTGTTGTGCTGAGGATTGTTGGGGGCTGTTATTGGGGGTTCGCCTCCCGTTACCGTTACTCTGAACTCTGTCCCCATTTGTTAATAATTAATTGCCCCCAAGGAGCCTGTGATCCTGAGGCTTTGCCCAGTTAATCAGTCACTGCCCCCAGTCTGGGCAAGGGGCAGTTGGTGAACCTGCTGCCTCCAGAGCACCTTCCCTGGTGTGGAGGCAGCCAGGGACCCAGGATGCTCCGGACCTGTTACCTGCTCTGTTCCCAAGCTGGTCCCCCGGCGAGGGGCTGGCAGCCCCTGAGCTTTGATGGTGGCGCCTTCCACCTCAAGGGCACAGGAGAGCTGACACGGGCCTTGCTGGTTCTCCGGCTGTGTGCCTGGCCCCCACTGGTCACTCACGGGCTGGCGGTGAGCAGTGATCCCGAGGACCAGCCTGGAGGCTCCCCATAGCCTGACGCTGAGCCCTCGCTCTCTGTCACCCAGCTCCAGGCCTGGTCTCAGCGACTCCTGGGCTCCCGGCTCTCAGGTGCATTTCTCCGAGCATCCATCTATGGGCAGTTTGTGGCTGGTGAGACAGCAGAGGAGGTGAGGGGCTGCGTGCAGCAGTTGCGGACCCTCAGCCTCCGACCACTGCTGGCAGTGCCCACTGAGGAGGAGCCGGACTCTGCTGCCAAGAGCGGGTGAGTAGGGAGCCAGGGCCAAGGGAGGCTGGGAGGACGCAGGAAGGGACTTTGCAGGTCGGGACCTGACGCCCGCTGGCTGGGCAGTGAGGCCTGGTATGAGGGGAACCTCGGCGCTATGCTGCGGTGTGTGGACCTGTCGCGGGACCTCCTGGAGCCCCCCAGCCTGGCTGAGGCCAGCCTCATGCAGCTGAAGGTGACAGCGCTGACCAGCGCTCGGCTCTGTGTAAGGACTGCAAAGATGGGGGGTGCCAGGAGGGCGCGGCTGCCCACCAGGCTCCCCTCACCACCCCACCTACCACCCCATTTCAGAAGGAGCTAGCCTCATGGGTCAGAAGGCCAGGAGCCTCCTTGGAGCTGAGCCCCGAGAGGCTGGCT
>NW_022317901.1:0-5207 GCF_002776525.5 Piliocolobus tephrosceles
TGATATAGTTCCTCTTATCCAGGGGGTGAATGGATGATATTACTCCCAATAAAGTAGGAACCATACAGCCACCCTGGGATTTTGTCCTTAATAACCACAGGGGAGAGATGATATTACTACCAATATTGCAAGGGGTGTACACCCCTCCTGTGATATTGTTTCTTATATCTGGGAAAGGAGAAGATGGTCTTAGTACCAATATCAAAGGGATGGACAGCCCCCATGGGATATTGTTCTAAAGATACAAATTGAAAGAGGATGAGATTCCATCCAATATAACAAGGGGTGTACACCCCGCCTGTGATATGAATCTTAAAACCTAGAAGAGGAGAAAATGACATTGCTTCCAAAAACACACGGGGTGTACACCCACCCTGTGGTATTGTTCCTGTCATCTAAAGGAAGAGATAATGATAGTACTCCCACTACCGAAGAAGCTACACACCCCCCTGTGATATTGTTCCTCATAACTTGTGGGGGAGAGCATGCTATTACTTCCAACATGACAGTGGCTTGACACCCAGTCTGTGACATTGGTTCTGCACACCAACTCTGTGCCCCTCGTTTCCCATGCGTTCTCTCCACAGTTTTGGAACCTCGGGGGAGGCTTTGTCTTTGATTACAGATGAAGAGAGGAAGGGTCTGAGAGGTTAAGCAAGTTTGTTACTGGAAAGGGGTTCCGATCCAGACCCTAAGGGGGGTTTCTTGGATCTCACAGAAAAAAGAATTTGGGGCGAGTCCATAAAGTGAAAGCAAGTTTATTAGGAAAGAAAAGGAATAAAGGAATGGCTACTCTGGCCAGGCGCAGTGGCTCACTCCTGTAATCCTATAACTTTGGGATGCCGAGGCAGGTGGATCATCTGAGGTGAGAAGTTCGAGACCAGCCTGGTCCAACATGGCAAAACCCTGTCTCCACTAAAAGACAAAAAATTAACTTGGCGTGGTGGCAGGTGCCTGTAATCCCAGCTACTAGGAAGGCTGAGGGAGGAGAATTGCTTGAACCCAGGAGATGGAGGTTGTAGTGAGCCAAGATCACGCCACTGCATTCCAGTTCGGCCAACAGAGCGAGACTCCATCTCAAAAAAAAAAAAAGAAAAAAGAAAAAAAGAATGGCTGCTCCATAGGCAGAGTGGCCCCAAAGGCTGCTGGTTGCCCATTTTCATGGTTATTTCTTGATCATACGCTAGACAAGGGTTGGACTATTCATGAGTGTTCCAGGAAAGGGGTGGGCAATTCCCAGAACCGAGAGTTTCTGCCCTCCCTTCTGAGACCATGTAGGGAACCTCCAGATGTTGCCATGGCATCTGCAAACTGTCTTGGCGCTGGTGGGAGTGCCTTGTAGCAGCTAATGCATTATAATTAGCACATAATGAGCCATGAGGACAATCACAGGTCACTCTCATGGGCCATCTTGGGTTTGGTGGGCTTTGTGCGGCTTCTTTACTGCAACCTGCTTTATCAGCAAGGTCTTTATGACCTGTATCTTGTGCCGACCTCCTATCTCATCCTGTGACTAAGAATGCCTAGCCTCCTGGGAATGCGGCCCAACAGGTCTCAGCCTCCCTTTACCCAGCCCGCATTCAAGATGGAGTCGCTCTGGCTCACGTGCCTCTGACAAGTTGGCCTGGGTTGAGTGTTCCCTAGTGTGTGGTTGTTGGAGCTGTTCCTAGGAGTAAGAGGTATTGTCAGTAGGAAGCAGGCCTTTGTTAGCCCTGGGGCTGGCACTCTGCCCCAGTATGTCGGCCTCATTGTAGTGGTGACAAAACTGGGGCTCAGAGACATCAACTCCCTCACCCCGAACACCCAGACTGTGCGTGGTGGGCTGGGGTTTGAATGTGGGGCTTGAAGACCCATCATCTCCTCTGGTCCCCCAGTCTCTGCTGCCCAAGAGGAACAGGATCCCAGGATCCAGTCCCCTCATGGCACCAGCCAGGGTGGGTGGAGATGGGGAGGCACAGCTCCAAAGCCCCCTGGACTCTGAGGCAGGTTGGGGGCCGAGAGCAACCCGGACCTGCGGACCCCACCCCAAGAAGAGTGGCTGCATGCCCGGCCCAGCGGGCAGGAGATCTGTGTCCTCAGTAAATGTGACGGCGCTTCCCGCTCCTCCAGCCAGGCCGTGCTGTCTTCATGTTTCCAATCATGCGACCGCCTCTCCAATTCCCAAGCCCAACCCACAGAGAGGGCTATCTGGGGTCCAGGTGAGGTTTGTCAGCAGCTCTGACCCGCTGCTTCCCGCCAGCCCCGCAGCCGGTTTTGGAAAGCTCTCTGCTGCCCCCTGGTGGGGAAGCTCGGGGGCAGGGCTCTGGCTGCAAGCATGGGGTCCCAGAACCTCCTGGCTCTGTCACCTCTGCTGGGTGGAAAACCAACCCAGGACTGAAGCAGCAGATGGGTGCCTGATTCTTTATTATCAGAGCTCCACCCACTGGCAAGTCTCTCTCTGGGCCTCAGTTTCCCCTTCCATTAAACGAGGGGCTTGGGGGATACCAAGGAGGGGTAACAGCTTAGGGTGGCAGGTTTCTTCTGGGGAGATGAACACGTTTTGAAACTACATGGCGTGAGTGGTTGCACAGGACTGTGAATGCACAAATGCCACCATATTATTCGCGTTGAAATGGTTAATTGCATGCGATGTGAATGTCACCTCATTTAAAGTGTTTTTTTAAAAGAGGGGCCTGGGAGAGTGCAGTGTATGTGAGAATCACGTGGGACACCCACAGTCTCTGAACCTCAGTTTCCTTGCCGTAAACTGGCAAAGAGACCATGTGAGCTGTGTTCCCTGGGGCCAAGAGATTCCAAGAAGGAAAACCTGGGATTCCAGGGACTGGGATGAGGGCCGGGTGCCGGAAGGGCAGGGGGCCTGTGGGGACCGCATAGGGGGCAGCCCAGATAAGGCTTTCAATACTGGGTAGCAGTGTCTACACAGGCGGAGATCCCTGCATCCCACTTCCCACAGGGCTGACCGGTGGCCAGAGGTGGGACTGGCCAGGCTCGGCCCAGCCAAGTCTGGGAGCAGAGGACACTGAGTGAGGGATCCCCGGGGCCACCCTCACTGGCCTGTGGCTCTCCTGACACCACAAGAGAGGTCCAGGAGCTGACCTTGGGTCCTAATGGGGGACACCTTCCTGGCAGCAAGCTGGCAGGGTGGTGTGGTCAGTGTACTGGGCTCTGTGTCTCCGCCCCTACCTGCTGTGTGACGGTAGGCGAGACACCTAACCTCTCTGTGCCTCTGTTTCTTCAATGGCGAACAGGGGCACTAGCAGCCCCCACACTAGCAGCGGGCACAGTGGCCTGAAAGATAAAGGCAAGGGCGGCATGAGACCTACAGCAAAAGCTCTGAGCAGAGAGCTGCCCAGGGAGTTCTACCACCGTCTCCCCTCTGGCCGCCAAGGAAACCGAGGCTCATGGTGACCTGGCCCAGGTCTGTTGGACTCAGGGTCCTTCTCATCCCCAAGATCAGAGGGCTGCCACCAGGGAAGGAGCTGGCCCCTAAACACCGTCCAGGAAGCACACAGGGAAGGATGCCCTGGGGACTTCAGTATGTTATTGCAAAAAAAATTTCTATTTGAACCCTGCTTTCATGCCTCCATTTCCCAGAAAATGAGCCACGGGAGACACCAGGAGAGGCAGGAGACTATCCTCCTTGCACAAAACCCACTCCCTCGGATGCTGTTCTCAGCGAGGGTGGCTGGGGCCAACCAGGGGGCCCACCCGCAGAGTGGCAGAGGAGGCAGGTTGACCCTGCAGACATTGAGCTCTGTGGTGAAGGTCCTGGCCTTCTGGTAGAAGAGCGACTTCTCGTGGTCCAGGAGGAAGTTGTGGGAGATGGTGGCCGGCCGCGTGTAGGTCTTCAGCTGTGTCCTTCTTGTTGCCCAGGTCCACAGCGGCTGCCAGTGCCAGCTGGTAGTACCCGGCTGCATCAAACCGTTCCTGAAGGGGACAGGCCATGCTCAGCAAAAGGGGGACTCGGAGCCTGTCTTCCCAGAGGCTGTTCCTGTCTCCAGGTCATTCCACATGTCCAGCCAATGCTGGCTCACCCCATGAGCCCCGAAGCCTGTGACACTGCTGTGGTCTCAGCTGCAGGAGTTGGGGACAACCCTGAAACCCCTGGAAGCCTTCCTGACTATCCCTATGCTCCACTCAGCCCAAGCCTCTTGCCCCAGTCCCACCCTCTCTGCAGGCAGTGGCTGCTTTCCCCATGGGCTGAGGTCAGGGCAGATCCTGCCTGCTCTGAGAGTTCCATGCAGGACCCGTGGCTCCAAGCCACAGCAGGGGCACAGCGTTGAGTGACCCAGGCTCCCCTCTGGCCCCTGTCCATGCTGACCATTTCCAGGCCCTCCACGGGCCAGGCCAGGTACAAAACCATCTCACAGGTGTCCTCCCTGGCAATGTTCCCTGAAATATTGATGGAGTGTGACTCCCCAGACATCCACTCCCATTTTCAATGCATCTTTGGCTCAAATTCACCATCCCTGGGTTGGGATGCTGCCTCCCAGACCTCCACCTTGACCCTCCCATCTCCCCCCCGGCTTCTCCCCAGGCGCCTCCTCCACATGGGGGACATCCAAGGGACCTCTCTAAGACCCAGGCCTGGCCTGTCCCTCTTTACCATCTCAAGATGGCTCCCAGGGCCAAGGACAAAGTCCAAGATGCAGCAGTCCATTCCCTCACTGCCCCACCCCACACATGGAGCAGGGGCTTGAGAAGACCCTGAGTCACTGCTGCTGCTCATCCAATGCCCCCCGGCCCAGCGAAACACTGGACTCTCTGCTGGGTGCATGGCTGAGCCTAACATCCTTGCTCCCAGTCTGAGGGACCTGGGACTGAACACTGACCACAAAGGTGGCCCGGGCTGTTGCAGAGGGAAGCCCAGGAGCCCGTGAGGGGGCCCAGGAGGCCCCTGACTCAGCCAGGGGTGGGAGGCAAGGGCTTCCTGAAGGGGTGGGGGGGCATCCTAACTAAACAGGAACGAGCCAGCCAAAGCATGTCTCTGCGTGTGCGTGTTTGTGTGCCTGTGCGTGTGTACCTGTGCATGTGGTGTGTGCACCTGTGTCTGTGTGCATTTGCGTGTGCATTTCCATGTGCCTGTAGTGTGTGCAGCAGCTAGTGAGTGGCAGGCTGAGCCAGGACACACCTAATCCACCCTATTCCAGGGCTCACTCTCACGTGTAGACTAAAGGGGACCACATTTTAGAGGCAATCGGCAAGGA
>NW_022317902.1:0-5207 GCF_002776525.5 Piliocolobus tephrosceles
TCCTTGCCGATTGCCTCTAAAATGTGGTCCCCTTTAGTCTACACGTGAGAGTGAGCCCTGGAATAGGGTGGATTAGGTGTGTCCTGGCTCAGCCTGCCACTCACTAGCTGCTGCACACACTACAGGCACATGGAAATGCACACGCAAATGCACACAGACACAGGTGCACACACCACATGCACAGGTACACACGCACAGGCACACAAACACGCACACGCAGAGACATGCTTTGGCTGGCTCGTTCCTGTTTAGTTAGGATGCCCCCCCACCCCTTCAGGAAGCCCTTGCCTCCCACCCCTGGCTGAGTCAGGGGCCTCCTGGGCCCCCTCACGGGCTCCTGGGCTTCCCTCTGCAACAGCCCGGGCCACCTTTGTGGTCAGTGTTCAGTCCCAGGTCCCTCAGACTGGGAGCAAGGATGTTAGGCTCAGCCATGCACCCAGCAGAGAGTCCAGTGTTTCGCTGGGCCGGGGGGCATTGGATGAGCAGCAGCAGTGACTCAGGGTCTTCTCAAGCCCCTGCTCCATGTGTGGGGTGGGGCAGTGAGGGAATGGACTGCTGCATCTTGGACTTTGTCCTTGGCCCTGGGAGCCATCTTGAGATGGTAAAGAGGGACAGGCCAGGCCTGGGTCTTAGAGAGGTCCCTTGGATGTCCCCCATGTGGAGGAGGCGCCTGGGGAGAAGCCGGGGGGGAGATGGGAGGGTCAAGGTGGAGGTCTGGGAGGCAGCATCCCAACCCAGGGATGGTGAATTTGAGCCAAAGATGCATTGAAAATGGGAGTGGATGTCTGGGGAGTCACACTCCATCAATATTTCAGGGAACATTGCCAGGGAGGACACCTGTGAGATGGTTTTGTACCTGGCCTGGCCCGTGGAGGGCCTGGAAATGGTCAGCATGGACAGGGGCCAGAGGGGAGCCTGGGTCACTCAACGCTGTGCCCCTGCTGTGGCTTGGAGCCACGGGTCCTGCATGGAACTCTCAGAGCAGGCAGGATCTGCCCTGACCTCAGCCCATGGGGAAAGCAGCCACTGCCTGCAGAGAGGGTGGGACTGGGGCAAGAGGCTTGGGCTGAGTGGAGCATAGGGATAGTCAGGAAGGCTTCCAGGGGTTTCAGGGTTGTCCCCAACTCCTGCAGCTGAGACCACAGCAGTGTCACAGGCTTCGGGGCTCATGGGGTGAGCCAGCATTGGCTGGACATGTGGAATGACCTGGAGACAGGAACAGCCTCTGGGAAGACAGGCTCCGAGTCCCCCTTTTGCTGAGCATGGCCTGTCCCCTTCAGGAACGGTTTGATGCAGCCGGGTACTACCAGCTGGCACTGGCAGCCGCTGTGGACCTGGGCAACAAGAAGGACACAGCTGAAGACCTACACGCGGCCGGCCACCATCTCCCACAACTTCCTCCTGGACCACGAGAAGTCGCTCTTCTACCAGAAGGCCAGGACCTTCACCACAGAGCTCAATGTCTGCAGGGTCAACCTGCCTCCTCTGCCACTCTGCGGGTGGGCCCCCTGGTTGGCCCCAGCCACCCTCGCTGAGAACAGCATCCGAGGGAGTGGGTTTTGTGCAAGGAGGATAGTCTCCTGCCTCTCCTGGTGTCTCCCGTGGCTCATTTTCTGGGAAATGGAGGCATGAAAGCAGGGTTCAAATAGAAATTTTTTTTGCAATAACATACTGAAGTCCCCAGGGCATCCTTCCCTGTGTGCTTCCTGGACGGTGTTTAGGGGCCAGCTCCTTCCCTGGTGGCAGCCCTCTGATCTTGGGGATGAGAAGGACCCTGAGTCCAACAGACCTGGGCCAGGTCACCATGAGCCTCGGTTTCCTTGGCGGCCAGAGGGGAGACGGTGGTAGAACTCCCTGGGCAGCTCTCTGCTCAGAGCTTTTGCTGTAGGTCTCATGCCGCCCTTGCCTTTATCTTTCAGGCCACTGTGCCCGCTGCTAGTGTGGGGGCTGCTAGTGCCCCTGTTCGCCATTGAAGAAACAGAGGCACAGAGAGGTTAGGTGTCTCGCCTACCGTCACACAGCAGGTAGGGGCGGAGACACAGAGCCCAGTACACTGACCACACCACCCTGCCAGCTTGCTGCCAGGAAGGTGTCCCCCATTAGGACCCAAGGTCAGCTCCTGGACCTCTCTTGTGGTGTCAGGAGAGCCACAGGCCAGTGAGGGTGGCCCCGGGGATCCCTCACTCAGTGTCCTCTGCTCCCAGACTTGGCTGGGCCGAGCCTGGCCAGTCCCACCTCTGGCCACCGGTCAGCCCTGTGGGAAGTGGGATGCAGGGATCTCCGCCTGTGTAGACACTGCTACCCAGTATTGAAAGCCTTATCTGGGCTGCCCCCTATGCGGTCCCCACAGGCCCCCTGCCCTTCCGGCACCCGGCCCTCATCCCAGTCCCTGGAATCCCAGGTTTTCCTTCTTGGAATCTCTTGGCCCCAGGGAACACAGCTCACATGGTCTCTTTGCCAGTTTACGGCAAGGAAACTGAGGTTCAGAGACTGTGGGTGTCCCACGTGATTCTCACATACACTGCACTCTCCCAGGCCCCTCTTTTAAAAAAACACTTTAAATGAGGTGACATTCACATCGCATGCAATTAACCATTTCAACGCGAATAATATGGTGGCATTTGTGCATTCACAGTCCTGTGCAACCACTCACGCCATGTAGTTTCAAAACGTGTTCATCTCCCCAGAAGAAACCTGCCACCCTAAGCTGTTACCCCTCCTTGGTATCCCCCAAGCCCCTCGTTTAATGGAAGGGGAAACTGAGGCCCAGAGAGAGACTTGCCAGTGGGTGGAGCTCTGATAATAAAGAATCAGGCACCCATCTGCTGCTTCAGTCCTGGGTTGGTTTTCCACCCAGCAGAGGTGACAGAGCCAGGAGGTTCTGGGACCCCATGCTTGCAGCCAGAGCCCTGCCCCCGAGCTTCCCCACCAGGGGGCAGCAGAGAGCTTTCCAAAACCGGCTGCGGGGCTGGCGGGAAGCAGCGGGTCAGAGCTGCTGACAAACCTCACCTGGACCCCAGATAGCCCTCTCTGTGGGTTGGGCTTGGGAATTGGAGAGGCGGTCGCATGATTGGAAACATGAAGACAGCACGGCCTGGCTGGAGGAGCGGGAAGCGCCGTCACATTTACTGAGGACACAGATCTCCTGCCCGCTGGGCCGGGCATGCAGCCACTCTTCTTGGGGTGGGGTCCGCAGGTCCGGGTTGCTCTCGGCCCCCAACCTGCCTCAGAGTCCAGGGGGCTTTGGAGCTGTGCCTCCCCATCTCCACCCACCCTGGCTGGTGCCATGAGGGGACTGGATCCTGGGATCCTGTTCCTCTTGGGCAGCAGAGACTGGGGGACCAGAGGAGATGATGGGTCTTCAAGCCCCACATTCAAACCCCAGCCCACCACGCACAGTCTGGGTGTTCGGGGTGAGGGAGTTGATGTCTCTGAGCCCCAGTTTTGTCACCACTACAATGAGGCCGACATACTGGGGCAGAGTGCCAGCCCCAGGGCTAACAAAGGCCTGCTTCCTACTGACAATACCTCTTACTCCTAGGAACAGCTCCAACAACCACACACTAGGGAACACTCAACCCAGGCCAACTTGTCAGAGGCACGTGAGCCAGAGCGACTCCATCTTGAATGCGGGCTGGGTAAAGGGAGGCTGAGACCTGTTGGGCCGCATTCCCAGGAGGCTAGGCATTCTTAGTCACAGGATGAGATAGGAGGTCGGCACAAGATACAGGTCATAAAGACCTTGCTGATAAAGCAGGTTGCAGTAAAGAAGCCGCACAAAGCCCACCAAACCCAAGATGGCCCATGAGAGTGACCTGTGATTGTCCTCATGGCTCATTATGTGCTAATTATAATGCATTAGCTGCTACAAGGCACTCCCACCAGCGCCAAGACAGTTTGCAGATGCCATGGCAACATCTGGAGGTTCCCTACATGGTCTCAGAAGGGAGGGCAGAAACTCTCGGTTCTGGGAATTGCCCACCCCTTTCCTGGAACACTCATGAATAGTCCAACCCTTGTCTAGCGTATGATCAAGAAATAACCATGAAAATGGGCAACCAGCAGCCTTTGGGGCCACTCTGCCTATGGAGCAGCCATTCTTTTTTTCTTTTTTCTTTTTTTTTTTTTGAGATGGAGTCTCGCTCTGTTGGCCGAACTGGAATGCAGTGGCGTGATCTTGGCTCACTACAACCTCCATCTCCTGGGTTCAAGCAATTCTCCTCCCTCAGCCTTCCTAGTAGCTGGGATTACAGGCACCTGCCACCACGCCAAGTTAATTTTTTGTCTTTTAGTGGAGACAGGGTTTTGCCATGTTGGACCAGGCTGGTCTCGAACTTCTCACCTCAGATGATCCACCTGCCTCGGCATCCCAAAGTTATAGGATTACAGGAGTGAGCCACTGCGCCTGGCCAGAGTAGCCATTCCTTTATTCCTTTTCTTTCCTAATAAACTTGCTTTCACTTTATGGACTCGCCCCAAATTCTTTTTTCTGTGAGATCCAAGAAACCCCCCTTAGGGTCTGGATCGGAACCCCTTTCCAGTAACAAACTTGCTTAACCTCTCAGACCCTTCCTCTCTTCATCTGTAATCAAAGACAAAGCCTCCCCCGAGGTTCCAAAACTGTGGAGAGAACGCATGGGAAACGAGGGGCACAGAGTTGGTGTGCAGAACCAATGTCACAGACTGGGTGTCAAGCCACTGTCATGTTGGAAGTAATAGCATGCTCTCCCCCACAAGTTATGAGGAACAATATCACAGGGGGGTGTGTAGCTTCTTCGGTAGTGGGAGTACTATCATTATCTCTTCCTTTAGATGACAGGAACAATACCACAGGGTGGGTGTACACCCCGTGTGTTTTTGGAAGCAATGTCATTTTCTCCTCTTCTAGGTTTTAAGATTCATATCACAGGCGGGGTGTACACCCCTTGTTATATTGGATGGAATCTCATCCTCTTTCAATTTGTATCTTTAGAACAATATCCCATGGGGGCTGTCCATCCCTTTGATATTGGTACTAAGACCATCTTCTCCTTTCCCAGATATAAGAAACAATATCACAGGAGGGGTGTACACCCCTTGCAATATTGGTAGTAATATCATCTCTCCCCTGTGGTTATTAAGGACAAAATCCCAGGGTGGCTGTATGGTTCCTACTTTATTGGGAGTAATATCATCCATTCACCCCCTGGATAAGAGGAACTATATCA
>NW_022317903.1:0-5250 GCF_002776525.5 Piliocolobus tephrosceles
AGACTGTGACATGGCTGACAATATCGAAGGAGGTGGACACCTCTTCAGTGATATAGTTCCTCTTATCCAGGGGGTGAATGGATGATATTACTCTCAATAAAGCAGGGAACCATACAGCCACCCTGGGATTTTGTCCTTAATAACCACAGGGGGGAGATGATATTACTACCAATATTGCAAGGGGTGTACACCCCTCCTGTGATATTGTTTCTTATATCCGGGAAAGGAGAAGATGGTCTTAGTACCAATATTGAAGGGATGGACAGCCCCCATGGGATATTGTTCTAAAGATACAAGTTGCGAAAGAGGATGAGATTCCATCCAATATAACAAGGGGTGTACACCCCTCCTGTGATATGAATCTTAAAACCTAGAAGAGGAGAAAATGACATTGCTTCCAAAAACACACGGGGTGTACACCCACCCTGTGGTATTGTTCCTGTCATCTAAAGGAAGAGATAATGATACTACTCCCACTACCGAAGAAGCTACACCCCCCCCGTGATATTGTTCCTCATAACTTGTGGGGGAGAGCATGCTATTACTTCCAACATGACAGTGGCTTGACACCCAGTCTGTGACATTGGTTCTGCACACCAACTCTGTGCCCCTCGTTTCCCATGTGTTCTCTCCACAGTTTTGGAACCTCGGGGGAGGCTTTGTCTTTGATTACAGATGAAGAGAGGGTCTGAGAGGTTAAGCAAGTTTGTTACTGGAAAGGGGTTCCGATCCAGACCCTAAGAGAGGTTTCTTGGATCTCACAGAAAAAAGAATCTGGGGCGAGTCCATAAAGTGAAAGCAAGTTTATTAGGAAAGAAAAGGAATAAAGGAATGGCTACTCTGGCCGGGCGCAGTGGCTCACTCCTGTAATCCTATAACTTTGGGACGCCGAGGCAGATGGATCATCTGAGGTAAGAAGTTTGAGACCAGCCTGGTCCAACATGGCAAAACCCTGTCTCTACTAAAATACAAAAAATTAACTTGGCGTGGTGGCAGGTGCCTGTAATCCCAGCTACTAGGAAGGCTGAGGGAGGATAATTGCTTGAACCCAGGAGATGGAGGTTGTAGTGAGCCAAGATCATGCCACTGCATTCCAGTTCGGCCAACAGAGCGAGACTCCATCTCAAAAAAAAAAAAAAAAAGAAAAAGAATGGCTGCTCCATAGGCAGAGTGGCCCCAAAGGCTGCTGGTTGCCCATTTTCATGGTTATTTCTTGATCATACGCTAAACAAGGGTTGGACTATTCATGAGTGTTCCAGGAAAGGGGTGGGCAATTCCCAGAACTGAGAGTTTCTGCCCTCCCTTCTGAGACCATGTAGGGAACCTCCAGATGTTGCCATGGCATCTGTAAACTGTCTTGGCGCTGGTGGGAGTGTCTTGTAGCAGCTAATGCATTATAATTAGCACATAATGAGCCATGAGGACAATCACAGGTCACTCTCATGGGCCATCTTGGGTTTGGTGGGATTTGTGCGGCTTCTTTACTGCAACCTGCTTTATCAGCAAGGTCTTTATGACCTGTATCTTGTGCCGACCTCCTATCTCATCCTGTGACTAAGAATGCCTAGCCTCCTGGGAATGCGGCCCAGCAGGTCTCAGCCTCCCTTTACCCAGCCCACATTCAAGATGGAGTCGCTCTGGCTCACATGCCTCTGACAAGTTGGCCTGGGTTGAGTGTTCCCTAGTGTGTGGTTGTTGGAGCTGTTCCTAGGAGTAAGAGGTATTGTCAGTAGGAAGCAGGCCTTTGTTGGCCCTGGGGCTGGCACTCCGCCCCAGTATGTCGGCCTCATTTTAGTGGTGACAAAACTGGGGCTCAGACATCAACTCCCTCACCCTGAACACCCAGACTGTGCGTGGTGGGCTGGGGTTTGAATGTGGGGCTTGAAGACCCATCATCTCCTCTGGTCCCCCAGTCTCTGCTGCCCAAGAGGAACAGGATCCCAGGATCCAGTCCCCTCATGGCACCAGCCAGGGTGGGTGGAGATGGGGAGGCACAGCTCCAAAGCCCCCTGGACTCTGAGGCAGGTCGGGGACCGAGAGCAACCCGGACCTGCGGACCCCACCCCGAGAAGGGTGGCTGCATGCCCGGCCCAGCGGGCAGGAGATCTGTGTCCTCAGTAAACGTGACGGCGCTTCCCGCTCCTCCAGCCAGGCCGTGCTGTCTTCATGTTTCCAATCATGCCGCCGCCTCTCCAATTCCTAAGCCCAACCCACAGAGACGGCTATCTGGGGTCCAGGTGAGGTTTGTCAGCAGCTCTGACCCGCTGCTTCCGGCCAGCCCCGCAGCCGGTTTTGGAAAGCTCTCTGCTGCCCCCTGGTGGGGAAGCTCGGGGCAGGGCTCTGGCTGCAAGCATGGGGTCCCAGAACCTCCTGGCTCTGTCACCTCTGCTGGGTGGAAAACCAACCCAGGACTGAAGCAGCAGATGGGTGCCTGATTCCTTATTATCAGAGCTCCACCCACTGGCAAGTCTCTCTCTGGGCCTCAGTTTCCCCTTCCATTAAACGAGGGGCTTGGGGGATACCAAGGAGGGGTGACAGCTTAGTGAGGATGGCAGGTTTCTTCTGGGGAGATGAACACGTTTTGAAACTACATGGCGTGAGTGGTTGCACAGGACTGTGAATGCACAAATGCCACCATATTATTCGCGTTGAAATGGTTAATTGCATGCGATGTGAATGTCACCTCATTTAAAGTGTTTAAAAGAGGGGCCTGGGAGAGTACAGTGTATGTGAGAATCACGTGGGATACCCACAGTCTCTGAACCTCGGTTTCCTTGCCATAAACTGGCAAAGAGACCATGTGAGCTGTGTTCCCTGGGGCCAAGAGATTCCAAGAAGGAAAACCTGGGATTCCAGGGACTGGGATGAGGGCCGGGGGCCGGAAGGGCAGGGGGCCTGTGGGGACGGCATAGGGGGCAGCCCAGATAAGGCTTTCAATACTGGGTAGCAGCGTCTACACAGGCGGAGATCCCTGCATCTCACTTCCCGCAGGGCTGACCGGTGGCCAGAGGTGGGACTGGCCAGGCTCGGCCCAGCCAAGTCTGGGAGCAGAGGACACTGAGTGAGGGATCCCCGGGGCCACCCTCACTGGCCTGTGGCTCTCCTGACACCACAAGAGAGGTCCAGGAGCTGACCTTGGGTCCTAATGGGGGACATCTTCCTGGCAGCAAGCTGGCAGGGTGGTGTGGTCAGTGTACTGGGCTCTGTGTCTCCGCCCCTACCTGCTGTGTGACGGTGGGTGAGACACCTAACCTCTCTGTGCCTCTATTTCTTCAATGGCGAACAGGGGCACTAGCAGCCCCCACATGTGGGCACAGTTTCCTGAAGGATAAAGGCAAGGGCGGCACGAGACCTACAGCAAAAGCTCTGAGCAGGGAGAGCAGGGAGCTGCCCAGGGAGTTCTACCACCATCTCCCCTCTGGCCGCCAAGGAAACCAAGGCTTATGGTGACCTGGCCCAGGTCTGTTGGACTCAGGGTCCTTCTCCTCCCCAAGATCAGAGGGCTGCCACCAGGGAAGGAGCTGGCCCCTAGACACCGTCCAGGAAGCACACAGGGAAGGATGCCCTGGGGACTTCAGTATGTTATTGCAAAAAATCATTTATTGCTATTTGAACCCTGCTTTCATGCCTCCATTTCCCAGAAAATGAGCCACGGGAGACACCAGGAGAGGCAGGAGACCATCCTCCTTGCACAAAACCCACTCCCTCGGATGCTGTCCTCAGCGAGGGTGGCTGGGGCCAACCAGGGGGCCCACCCGCAGAGTGGCAGAGGAGGCAGGTTGACCCTGCAGACATTGAGCTCTGTGGTGAAGGTCCTGGCCTTCTGGTAGAAGAAGAGCGACTTCTCGTCCAGGAGGAAGTTGTGGGAGATGGTGGCCGGCCGCGTGTAGGTCTTCAGCTGTGCCCTTCTTGTTGCCCAGGTCCACGGCAGCTGCCAGTGCCAGCTGGTAGTACCCGGCTGCATCAAACCATTCCTGAAGGGGACAGGCCATGCTCAGCAAAAGGGGGACTCGGAGCCTGTCTTCCCAGAGGCTGTTCCTGTCTCCAGGTCATTCCACATGTCCAGCCAATGCTGGTTCACCCCATGAGCCCTGAAGCCTGTGACACTGCTGTGGTCTCAGCTGCAGGAGTTGGGGACAACCCTGAAACCCCTGGAAGCCTTCCTGACTATCCCTATGCTCCACTCACCCCAAGCCTCTTGCCCCAGTCCCACCCTCTCTGCAGGCAGTGGCTGCTTTCCCCATGGGCTGAGGTCAGGGCAGATCCTGCCTGCTCTGAGAGTTCCATGCAGGACCCATGGCTCCAAGCCACAGCAGGGGCACAGCGTTGAGTGACCCAGGCTCCCCTCTGGCCCCTGTCCATGCTGACCATTTCCAGGCCCTCCACGGGCCAGGCCAGGTACAAAACCATCTCACAGGTGTCCTCCCTGGCAATGTTACCTGAAATATTGATGGAGTGTGACTCCCCAGACATCCTCTCCCATTTTCAATGCATCTTTGGCTCAAATTCACCATCCCTGGGTTGGGATGCTGCCTCCCAGACCTCCACCTTGACCCTCCCATCTCCCCCCTCCCCGGCTTCTCCCCAGGCGCCTCCTCCACATGGGGGTCACCCAAGGGACCTCTCTAAGACCCAGGCCTGGCCTGTCCCTCTTTACCATCTCAAGATGGCTCCCAGGGCCAAGGACAAAGTCCAAGATGCAGCAGTCCATTCCCTCACTGCCCCACCCCACACATGGAGCAGGGGCTTGAGAAGACCCTGAGTCACCGCTGCTGCTCATCCAATGCCCCCCAGCCCAGCGAAACACTGGACTCTCTGCTGGGTGCATGGCTGAGCCTAATATCCTTGCTCCCAGTCTGAGGGACCTGGGACTGAACACTGACCACAAAGGTGGCCCGGGCTGTGGCAGAGGGAAGCCCAGGAGGCCCCTGACTCAGCCGGGGGTGGGAGGCAAGGGCTTCCTGAAGGGGTGGGGGCATCCTAACTAAACAGGAACGAGCCAGCCAAAGCATGTCTCTGCATGTGCGTGTTTGTGTGCCTGTGCATGTGTACCTGTGTATGTGGTGTGTGCACCTGTGCCTGCCTGTATGTGCCTGTGTGCATTTGTGTGTGCATTTCCATGTGCCTGTAGTGTGTGCAGCAGCTAGTGAGTGGCAGGCTGAGCCAGGACACACCTAATCCACCCTATTCCAGGGCTCACTCGCACGTGTAGACTAAAGGGGACCACATTTTAGAGGCAATCGGCAAGGA
>NW_022317904.1:0-5250 GCF_002776525.5 Piliocolobus tephrosceles
TCCTTGCCGATTGCCTCTAAAATGTGGTCCCCTTTAGTCTACACGTGCGAGTGAGCCCTGGAATAGGGTGGATTAGGTGTGTCCTGGCTCAGCCTGCCACTCACTAGCTGCTGCACACACTACAGGCACATGGAAATGCACACACAAATGCACACAGGCACATACAGGCAGGCACAGGTGCACACACCACATACACAGGTACACATGCACAGGCACACAAACACGCACATGCAGAGACATGCTTTGGCTGGCTCGTTCCTGTTTAGTTAGGATGCCCCCACCCCTTCAGGAAGCCCTTGCCTCCCACCCCCGGCTGAGTCAGGGGCCTCCTGGGCTTCCCTCTGCCACAGCCCGGGCCACCTTTGTGGTCAGTGTTCAGTCCCAGGTCCCTCAGACTGGGAGCAAGGATATTAGGCTCAGCCATGCACCCAGCAGAGAGTCCAGTGTTTCGCTGGGCTGGGGGGCATTGGATGAGCAGCAGCGGTGACTCAGGGTCTTCTCAAGCCCCTGCTCCATGTGTGGGGTGGGGCAGTGAGGGAATGGACTGCTGCATCTTGGACTTTGTCCTTGGCCCTGGGAGCCATCTTGAGATGGTAAAGAGGGACAGGCCAGGCCTGGGTCTTAGAGAGGTCCCTTGGGTGACCCCCATGTGGAGGAGGCGCCTGGGGAGAAGCCGGGGAGGGGGGAGATGGGAGGGTCAAGGTGGAGGTCTGGGAGGCAGCATCCCAACCCAGGGATGGTGAATTTGAGCCAAAGATGCATTGAAAATGGGAGAGGATGTCTGGGGAGTCACACTCCATCAATATTTCAGGTAACATTGCCAGGGAGGACACCTGTGAGATGGTTTTGTACCTGGCCTGGCCCGTGGAGGGCCTGGAAATGGTCAGCATGGACAGGGGCCAGAGGGGAGCCTGGGTCACTCAACGCTGTGCCCCTGCTGTGGCTTGGAGCCATGGGTCCTGCATGGAACTCTCAGAGCAGGCAGGATCTGCCCTGACCTCAGCCCATGGGGAAAGCAGCCACTGCCTGCAGAGAGGGTGGGACTGGGGCAAGAGGCTTGGGGTGAGTGGAGCATAGGGATAGTCAGGAAGGCTTCCAGGGGTTTCAGGGTTGTCCCCAACTCCTGCAGCTGAGACCACAGCAGTGTCACAGGCTTCAGGGCTCATGGGGTGAACCAGCATTGGCTGGACATGTGGAATGACCTGGAGACAGGAACAGCCTCTGGGAAGACAGGCTCCGAGTCCCCCTTTTGCTGAGCATGGCCTGTCCCCTTCAGGAATGGTTTGATGCAGCCGGGTACTACCAGCTGGCACTGGCAGCTGCCGTGGACCTGGGCAACAAGAAGGGCACAGCTGAAGACCTACACGCGGCCGGCCACCATCTCCCACAACTTCCTCCTGGACGAGAAGTCGCTCTTCTTCTACCAGAAGGCCAGGACCTTCACCACAGAGCTCAATGTCTGCAGGGTCAACCTGCCTCCTCTGCCACTCTGCGGGTGGGCCCCCTGGTTGGCCCCAGCCACCCTCGCTGAGGACAGCATCCGAGGGAGTGGGTTTTGTGCAAGGAGGATGGTCTCCTGCCTCTCCTGGTGTCTCCCGTGGCTCATTTTCTGGGAAATGGAGGCATGAAAGCAGGGTTCAAATAGCAATAAATGATTTTTTGCAATAACATACTGAAGTCCCCAGGGCATCCTTCCCTGTGTGCTTCCTGGACGGTGTCTAGGGGCCAGCTCCTTCCCTGGTGGCAGCCCTCTGATCTTGGGGAGGAGAAGGACCCTGAGTCCAACAGACCTGGGCCAGGTCACCATAAGCCTTGGTTTCCTTGGCGGCCAGAGGGGAGATGGTGGTAGAACTCCCTGGGCAGCTCCCTGCTCTCCCTGCTCAGAGCTTTTGCTGTAGGTCTCGTGCCGCCCTTGCCTTTATCCTTCAGGAAACTGTGCCCACATGTGGGGGCTGCTAGTGCCCCTGTTCGCCATTGAAGAAATAGAGGCACAGAGAGGTTAGGTGTCTCACCCACCGTCACACAGCAGGTAGGGGCGGAGACACAGAGCCCAGTACACTGACCACACCACCCTGCCAGCTTGCTGCCAGGAAGATGTCCCCCATTAGGACCCAAGGTCAGCTCCTGGACCTCTCTTGTGGTGTCAGGAGAGCCACAGGCCAGTGAGGGTGGCCCCGGGGATCCCTCACTCAGTGTCCTCTGCTCCCAGACTTGGCTGGGCCGAGCCTGGCCAGTCCCACCTCTGGCCACCGGTCAGCCCTGCGGGAAGTGAGATGCAGGGATCTCCGCCTGTGTAGACGCTGCTACCCAGTATTGAAAGCCTTATCTGGGCTGCCCCCTATGCCGTCCCCACAGGCCCCCTGCCCTTCCGGCCCCCGGCCCTCATCCCAGTCCCTGGAATCCCAGGTTTTCCTTCTTGGAATCTCTTGGCCCCAGGGAACACAGCTCACATGGTCTCTTTGCCAGTTTATGGCAAGGAAACCGAGGTTCAGAGACTGTGGGTATCCCACGTGATTCTCACATACACTGTACTCTCCCAGGCCCCTCTTTTAAACACTTTAAATGAGGTGACATTCACATCGCATGCAATTAACCATTTCAACGCGAATAATATGGTGGCATTTGTGCATTCACAGTCCTGTGCAACCACTCACGCCATGTAGTTTCAAAACGTGTTCATCTCCCCAGAAGAAACCTGCCATCCTCACTAAGCTGTCACCCCTCCTTGGTATCCCCCAAGCCCCTCGTTTAATGGAAGGGGAAACTGAGGCCCAGAGAGAGACTTGCCAGTGGGTGGAGCTCTGATAATAAGGAATCAGGCACCCATCTGCTGCTTCAGTCCTGGGTTGGTTTTCCACCCAGCAGAGGTGACAGAGCCAGGAGGTTCTGGGACCCCATGCTTGCAGCCAGAGCCCTGCCCCGAGCTTCCCCACCAGGGGGCAGCAGAGAGCTTTCCAAAACCGGCTGCGGGGCTGGCCGGAAGCAGCGGGTCAGAGCTGCTGACAAACCTCACCTGGACCCCAGATAGCCGTCTCTGTGGGTTGGGCTTAGGAATTGGAGAGGCGGCGGCATGATTGGAAACATGAAGACAGCACGGCCTGGCTGGAGGAGCGGGAAGCGCCGTCACGTTTACTGAGGACACAGATCTCCTGCCCGCTGGGCCGGGCATGCAGCCACCCTTCTCGGGGTGGGGTCCGCAGGTCCGGGTTGCTCTCGGTCCCCGACCTGCCTCAGAGTCCAGGGGGCTTTGGAGCTGTGCCTCCCCATCTCCACCCACCCTGGCTGGTGCCATGAGGGGACTGGATCCTGGGATCCTGTTCCTCTTGGGCAGCAGAGACTGGGGGACCAGAGGAGATGATGGGTCTTCAAGCCCCACATTCAAACCCCAGCCCACCACGCACAGTCTGGGTGTTCAGGGTGAGGGAGTTGATGTCTGAGCCCCAGTTTTGTCACCACTAAAATGAGGCCGACATACTGGGGCGGAGTGCCAGCCCCAGGGCCAACAAAGGCCTGCTTCCTACTGACAATACCTCTTACTCCTAGGAACAGCTCCAACAACCACACACTAGGGAACACTCAACCCAGGCCAACTTGTCAGAGGCATGTGAGCCAGAGCGACTCCATCTTGAATGTGGGCTGGGTAAAGGGAGGCTGAGACCTGCTGGGCCGCATTCCCAGGAGGCTAGGCATTCTTAGTCACAGGATGAGATAGGAGGTCGGCACAAGATACAGGTCATAAAGACCTTGCTGATAAAGCAGGTTGCAGTAAAGAAGCCGCACAAATCCCACCAAACCCAAGATGGCCCATGAGAGTGACCTGTGATTGTCCTCATGGCTCATTATGTGCTAATTATAATGCATTAGCTGCTACAAGACACTCCCACCAGCGCCAAGACAGTTTACAGATGCCATGGCAACATCTGGAGGTTCCCTACATGGTCTCAGAAGGGAGGGCAGAAACTCTCAGTTCTGGGAATTGCCCACCCCTTTCCTGGAACACTCATGAATAGTCCAACCCTTGTTTAGCGTATGATCAAGAAATAACCATGAAAATGGGCAACCAGCAGCCTTTGGGGCCACTCTGCCTATGGAGCAGCCATTCTTTTTCTTTTTTTTTTTTTTTTTGAGATGGAGTCTCGCTCTGTTGGCCGAACTGGAATGCAGTGGCATGATCTTGGCTCACTACAACCTCCATCTCCTGGGTTCAAGCAATTATCCTCCCTCAGCCTTCCTAGTAGCTGGGATTACAGGCACCTGCCACCACGCCAAGTTAATTTTTTGTATTTTAGTAGAGACAGGGTTTTGCCATGTTGGACCAGGCTGGTCTCAAACTTCTTACCTCAGATGATCCATCTGCCTCGGCGTCCCAAAGTTATAGGATTACAGGAGTGAGCCACTGCGCCCGGCCAGAGTAGCCATTCCTTTATTCCTTTTCTTTCCTAATAAACTTGCTTTCACTTTATGGACTCGCCCCAGATTCTTTTTTCTGTGAGATCCAAGAAACCTCTCTTAGGGTCTGGATCGGAACCCCTTTCCAGTAACAAACTTGCTTAACCTCTCAGACCCTCTCTTCATCTGTAATCAAAGACAAAGCCTCCCCCGAGGTTCCAAAACTGTGGAGAGAACACATGGGAAACGAGGGGCACAGAGTTGGTGTGCAGAACCAATGTCACAGACTGGGTGTCAAGCCACTGTCATGTTGGAAGTAATAGCATGCTCTCCCCCACAAGTTATGAGGAACAATATCACGGGGGGGGTGTAGCTTCTTCGGTAGTGGGAGTAGTATCATTATCTCTTCCTTTAGATGACAGGAACAATACCACAGGGTGGGTGTACACCCCGTGTGTTTTTGGAAGCAATGTCATTTTCTCCTCTTCTAGGTTTTAAGATTCATATCACAGGAGGGGTGTACACCCCTTGTTATATTGGATGGAATCTCATCCTCTTTCGCAACTTGTATCTTTAGAACAATATCCCATGGGGGCTGTCCATCCCTTCAATATTGGTACTAAGACCATCTTCTCCTTTCCCGGATATAAGAAACAATATCACAGGAGGGGTGTACACCCCTTGCAATATTGGTAGTAATATCATCTCCCCCCTGTGGTTATTAAGGACAAAATCCCAGGGTGGCTGTATGGTTCCCTGCTTTATTGAGAGTAATATCATCCATTCACCCCCTGGATAAGAGGAACTATATCACTGAAGAGGTGTCCACCTCCTTCGATATTGTCAGCCATGTCACAGTCT
>NW_022317905.1:0-3423 GCF_002776525.5 Piliocolobus tephrosceles
CAACCATCCATCATCCATCCATTCACCTGTTCATCCTTCCATCCATCAACCAATCTACCTATTAATCCATCCCTCCATTCATCTATCTGTCCATTTGTTTATCCATACATTGGTCTATCCACCATCTATCCATCCATATGTACATACATCTACCCTCCACCCATCCATACATTATCTACCCACCCATACATACATACAGACATACACACATCATTCCAACCACCCACCCACCCACGCATCCATCCGTCCATCCATTCATCTGTCCATCCATCCATGTGTCTACACATCTGCTCATCCATTCATCCATCCATCCACTCATTCCTAAGCCACTGCTGAGCACCTGTTGTATGCCTTTTCCCTCCCTCCAACTGGTTCCCTCACATCTTCCCCCAGTGGCCAGCATCTTCTCCCTGAGGGCAGAGGCGTGGCCCCTCACAGTGCCTAGCACCTGCTGGTATACAGCTCATGCTCAAAGAATGTGACCACTCAGTTAACACACAGAAGAACGTGCTCCAAGCGACATGTGGCACATCTCCTTACAAAATGAATCTATCATAGTGGCTGTTTTCAGAGGCGTTCCCAAACACAGTGTGATCTGGATCAAATTGTGAAGCCCACGAGCCTGGTGAAACTTTCATTATTGAGCACCTGCTGTATACCTCCTTGAGCTGAGGAGAAGGATCAAGAGCTCATGGCCAAGAGGGGACCAGGCCCACCCACAAACACTGTTGATGTGCGGCCCTGAGCTGCGACAGGGATGTGGCAACGCAGAAAGGAACCAGGTGATGGGCTCCCAGCAATCTGGGGGCCACGGAGACTGAGTGCGGGGGCGTGGGGGGGGGTGGGCTAGGGCTATCCCTGGTGGTAGGATTCACAGGTGTCAGGCTCCTGGGCTGCAGCTGCTCAGTCACCTCCTGGCACTCAAGTGCATCAGTTCATTGACCTCATGCCAGTGGTGGGGCAGCCCTAATGCACAGGTCTGAAAAATGCTCAGGTGTACCTGCAGTGTGTGAGAGGAAGGAGGCTGGCGAAGGTAGGTGTGGCCACCTCGCCAGGTGTGGGTCTTGAGGGAACTTCTGCTCCTTTCAGGTGGCACAGAATGTGGTCCTGTACACAGGCGACTCCAATCTGGGGCTGGAGCTGTTTGAGGCAGCTGGAGACATCTTCTTCAACGAGGCCTGGGAGCAGGAGAAAGCCATGTCCTACTACCGGGTGAGCTGGCCTGTGGGCTGATGTATGTGGGCCTCAGGGGGTCACCTGGAGGGCTGAGGCACAGGTGTGGCAGGGCAGAGGCCTCCCACCTGGAGGCAGGGCCACCCATGCACATGCTTAGTTTCCCAGTGGTCTCACCGGGAATGATATTGACTGTGCCCCTGCCCGGGACAAACGCTTGGGGCCTGGACGTGGCAATGGCCCTATACTTGCCTAGTGGTCTCACCAGGAATGATATTGACTGTGCCCCCTACCCGGGACAAACTCTTGGGTCTGGACACGACAGTGACTCTACCCTTGCACCTGATGATCTCAAGCAACCATGAGTGGGAAGTCCTGTCCCCATCTTCCAGATGAGGAAGCTGAGGCTCAGAGAAGCACAGGGACATGTCAAAGGACACACAGCATGTCACTGGGAGGCCCAGGGCCAGGGCCCAAGTCTGCCTGCACCCCAAAGCGGGGACAGCTTCTCCTTTCCTCTGAGCTCACGGTATGGCTCAGCCCTGGGCACAGATAAATGTGGTGTTTTTAGAGCAGAGAGGAGTGCTGGCTCCCCCTAGTCAGACCCCTGGTGCCCAGGTGGGAGAGGCGCCTGGTCTGAGGCTGCCGGGTGTAGCTACATGGGCCTCAGGTGACTCTTCAACCCCCAACTTGGGTGTCTGAACCGTGCGTTATCCCAGAGCACAGAGCTCTGTGGAGGTGCAAGGGTAACTGGGGCGTGGGATGCTCCAAGCACATGTTTGAGCTCTGAGGAAGGCGCTGGGCAAGGTGGGTGCTGCGGGAAGCCTGACCCCACCTGCCTGTGTGGTAGGACCAGGCCCTGCCCCTGGAAGTGACTATGGGCAACCGCAAGGTGGAGCCGCAGCTGCAGCTGTGCAACAAGCTGGTGGCACTGCTGGCCATGCTGGAGGAGCCCCAGGAGGGCTTGGAGGTTGCCCACATTGCCCTAGCACTCAGCATCACTCTGGGTAAGTCCCCTGAGCCCCCATCCTGCCAGGATCCACACTTTGCCAGAGCCCAGCCTCCAGGTCTGTAGGGCAGGAGCTGAAACAGCTGCTGGATTTTCCTGGTCTCCTGTCCAGGCAGGCAGATCTGCCCAGCTGGCTTCCCCGTCCGGCCGTGCGGCACAGCCCGAGGTCTCTCACGCAGTGCTGAGCTCTGCTTCCTCTGTCTCTTCCGGCTGTGACCACAAGGGCCACCCAGTGTGCCCTCTACCTTCCAGACATGCCAGGCATCTCGGTCCCTGTATGTGCCAGGCTGAGTGGCACATTCCCTTTGTCTTGTGCCTTTCCCACCCTCATCAATCACACGGCTCTCTGGCTGATGAAATCCCAGTTCCCCTTCCAGCAGCCTGCCCCTTAAGGCCGGGCATCCCCTGGTGCTGTGCCAGGATCGTCTGTCCTCCTCCAGAGACAGGGAACCCTGGGCGGGCCGCATGCCCCAACGCCTTGTGCCCTGGGGCCCAGTACACAGTAGGTGTGCAGCTGTGTGGGAATGCATTGAATGCAGGCTCCACAGCACTCGCCCTGAAAAGGGGAGGACATCAGAGACAGCCTAGGTGGGTTTGTGCATCTGTGGGGGGACCTGGAGCTCAGGCATGCAGTGACTCCCCCAAGGTAAGGGGCTCTGATCGTGACACACCCAGGAGGAGTCGGATGTCACGTCTGTGGGCTGCATGGAGCTGGGTTTCCCGGGAGCACCTGGACTGTATGGGTTTTGGGCTCCCCTGGTTAAAACCAGTGAACAAAGGCAGGTGGCTATGTGTAGGCAGAGCTGGGCCATCCAAGTCCGACTTTGCCAAAGCCTCACAGTAGACAGGGGCAAGCCTTATTAGTTCTGCTTTGCAGATGGGAAAGTGAGTCTGGGAATCCAGAAGGGACTGGCCAGAGCTGCCCAGGTGACCACAGGTGCCTGGAGGCAAGCCAGGTGCTGCCCGGGGTCTGCATACCTACTCCTGAGGGGCCTGTGTCCTGACTGCCCCAGGGAGCCACGTCCTCACACCTGCCCCTTTGGCCTGCACCCCAGGGGACTGGCTGAATGAGCCCGTGGCCTACCACCGGCTGGCCGCCCTGCACCACCTGCTGGGCCATGGCAAGCTGGCGGAGCACTTCTACCTCAAGGCCCTGTAGCTCTGCAACTCACCGCTGGAGTTTGACAAGGAGATCCTCTACTACGTGAAGGTGTACATGGTGCTTGGTGACATCTTCTACG
>NW_022317906.1:0-4830 GCF_002776525.5 Piliocolobus tephrosceles
CTGGCACCACTCCTGGCCCTAGGAGGGATGAGATTTTGGAAAGGACCATGTGAAGGGGCCCCGGTCCCACACATCTGCCCAAGGAGGGGTTGGGGGTTCATACCCAGGCTTCTTCCCCAGGGGCATTCTCTGACTGGAAGGAGACCCTCCAGGAGCCCAGCACCCCAGCCCCCACTGCAGCCTCTGGTGGCTCCTGGCACAATAGCCTGTGGCACCTCCTCCTACGAGGCCCTCCCCAGGGTGCTGGGGGATTCAGACTTGGAAATGCAGGCCAGGGAATAGAGATCATGCGTCCCTGTCTCCCCACCCTGTGCTGAATGGTCAAGGAGATTGAGGGTGGGGTTGATACCCCACATGCTTACTTGCTTACTTGGGGTCATTTTTGAGTCACTTTCAGTAGTTTGTGTCCTCCTAGGAGTTTGGCTGTTGTGTCTAGATGGTCTGATTTGTTGGTGTACAATTGTTCGTAGTGTTTTCATGGAATCCTTTTATTTCTGTCAGGTTGGCAATAACGTTTCCTCTGTCATTTCTGATTTTAGAAACTTGGGTTTGTAATTGTTTATTTATTTATTTTTATTAGAGATGGGGTCTCATCATGTTCCCCCAGGCTGGTCTTGAATGCTGGCCTCAGCAATCCTTCCACCTCGGCCTCACAAAGCACTGGAATGACAGGCATGAGCCATGGCGCTCAGTCTCTGATTTTAGTCATTTGTGTCCCATCTCTCTTTTCTTGGTCAGTCTGGTGAAAGGCTTGTCAATTTTGTTATTATTTTCAAAAAACCCACTTTTAGTTCTGTTGACTATCTCTTTTGTTTTTCCATTCTCTGTATTTTTACTTCCCATTTCCACTCTCACATTTATTATTTTCTTCCTTTTATTCACTTTGGGTTTAGTTCATTTTCTAGTTTCTCAAGATGGAAGGTTAGGTTTTTGATTTGAGATTTTTTCTTCTTTATTTGAATGTAGACATTTACAGTTAGAAATTTCCCTTTCAGCACTGCCTTAGCTGCATCTTGGAGTTTTTGATATGCTGTGCTATTTTTTTTTATTATTATTTTTTTTAGGTTTTGCTCCATTGCCCAGGCTGGGGTGCAGTGGTGCAATCTTGGCTAATTGCAACTTCTACCCAGGTTCAAGCCAATCTCATGCCTCAGCTTCCCGAGTATCTGTGATTACAGATGTGCACCACCACACCCGGCTAATTTTTGTATTTTTTTTATAGAGATGAGGTTTCACCATTTTTCTCAGGCTGATCTCAAACTCCTGGACTCAAGCGATCCTCCCGCCTCGGCCTCCCCCAGTGCTGGGATGACAGGCGTGAGCCACCGTGCTGGCCCGGGCTGTGCATTTGTTTGCATTCTTCTCAAATTAGTTTTCAGTTTCCCTGATGGTCTCTTCTTTGACTCACTGGTTGTTTAGGAGTGTGTAATTTCCACATATTTTTGAATTTCCCACTTTCCTTCACTCTTGATTTCCAGTTTCATGCCAGTACAGCTGAAGAACACCTCTGCTTTGGTCTCAGTCCTTCTCCACTCACTGAGGCTCGTTTTGTGGCCTGGCACATGGTCTGTCATTGGGAATGTCCCATGGGTGCTCGAGAGGACTGTGTATTCAGCTGTCGTTGGGGGGCATGTGTAACAGATGTCCATTTGGCGTACCTGGTTTCCGGTGTTAATCTTCGGAATGTTTCTGACACTAGAAAATCCGAAGCTTTCCACTGTTCCCAGCACTGTGGCTTTGGGAGAGGCCAGTGAGTCTATGGTTTTAGAGCCTGGTTGCATGAGAGAAGCATGTGTGGGAACACCAGGGGCTGGCTTTGAACCCCATTCCCCCAACATGATGCCATGTGTGGCAGACATGATGCTTGGCTTTGCTCTCTCAGGGTTCCATCTGCGACAGGGGCTACTTGTGCCCCTGGCCTCATCAGCTCAGGCTGAAGCCGGCCCTGGTCCTCGCCAGAGGGACTTTGTGAAGCAGAAATAGATGGCCTGGTGCAGGGGCCGAGCCTGGCCAGGACCTCGGCCCTGGGAGTTGTAAAGAAGGCCGGCCTCTACCATGAGCATCTACACCAAGCTGTGCCCATGTCACGGTGTGCTTGGTGTCTGCCCTTGTACAGGTACATGGCCTGTCTGAGCTCAGGCTCCCCGCCTATGGGGCTCAGGTTCACAGAGGTGTGAAAGAGACAAGCACAGCGCAGGGGCCTCCGAGCCCAGCCAGCCTCTCTTCGATGCTGGGAGGCTGACGTCTTCCATTTTGTCTTCTGCCCAGGCCAGATGCGGGCTGTCCAGTGGCTGTGCTACTTCTACAGCGTCGTCATGCCCAGTGAGGCCCAGTGTGTCATCTACCACGAGTTCCAGCTCTCCCTGGCCCACAAAGTGACCAAAAAGGTGCTGGAGGGGGCAGCTCCTGGAGACCACCAGTCAGCTCTACCTGTCCCTGGGCACCGAGCGGAGAGGGCTGGCTTTGCAGTGGTGGGGGTGTGGAGGGGCGCAAGGGGGTGAGGGGGTCAGGGCAGGGAGGGTGGCACAGGGAAGCTGGCCCAGGGCCCCATCAGCCCCTTTCCTTTGGACCATTTGGTTCCTTGGCATCAGATGCTTTGAGCTGGTGGGTCTGGGGTCGTCCCAGGGCTGCTGCTGGCTCGTGAGTCCCAGCTTGAGCCTCCCGTGTTGGGTCAAAGGTCATCTCAACCCCAGCAGAGGCAGTACGTGCACTCTGGGCTGTTCTTCCTACTATGGTGGCTTTTGTCATCTGACCTCTGCCTGCCCCGAGTCTTCACTCCTGGCTTTCATCTGTCCCCTTAAATGTGACCACAGCAGCCACCTGTGGCTTCTCTCCCACAGAAGACAGAGCCAATTGTGTCACCTGCTTCCCTGGGGCAGGGTTTCAAGGTCTCACGTCCCATATGTGGCCCACTCGGCTTCCCCCAAGCATCCTGACCTGGTGGGGTAACCATGGCCCTGGCCACCCCACCCACAGGGCCTGGTGACATTGCTGCAGTCACAGCCCCTCGAGTGTCAGACTTACTGAGAGAGCAGGGAAGGAGCCAGATTCCATGGGGACCCGGGAGACTGGCTCCAGTCTTGGCCTCAGGTTCACAGAAGGAAAATGGGCCAGTGTGCTAGAGCCATGCTTCTCAAAGTGTAGTCCCTGGACTAGCAGAGCAGCATCTATATCATCTAGGAGCTTGTGGCAAGTGGGAGTCTGGGGCCTGCCCCAGGCCTGTGGAGCCGGAAGCTCTGGGAGCAGGGCCAGCAAGCTATACAGACAGGCCTCCGAGTGACTGTGATGCCTGCACACCTTAAGAACCATCGGCCTAGATAGCCTCTGAACACTAATGGCTCCTGGTGCATCTGGAGAAGACACAGACCATGTCTGGGAGGCAGGGGAGACAGACTAGCACCCTCCTCCTGCCACAGGGCAGCATGATGCTCGATTCCCTCAGAAGGATGTCCTTCATCTTTTCCATGCCATGAGTGTTCACCCTGGCCCTCCCAGCAGCCTGGGAAGGGCAGAACACTGCACACACAAGAGGGCCATTCGCAGTCCCTGCCCACACAAGAGGGCCGTTCGCAGTCCCCACATGCCAGATTCATGTGTCACCAGACCCAGGGAGGAGGCAGACTGGTTCCAGGAGGATGAGAGCCCTTGTTCTGATACCTATGTCTGATTCCAGGGCCTACAGATCCACTCTGGACTACACCAAACGAAGTCTGGGGATTTTCATTGACCTCCAGAAGAAAGAGGAGCCGCATGCCTGGCTGCAAGCAGGGAAGAGCTACTACATCCTGTGGCAGAGCGAGCTGGTGGACCTGTACATCCAGGTGAGTGGCAAGGGATGCAGGAGGGCCCCTGTGCTGTTCACTCTCTGTCCATCCATCCATCCATTCATCCTTCCATCCATCTATCCATCATCCATCCATCCATCATCCATCTGTCCTTTCATCCATCCATCATTCATCTGTCCTTTTATCATCCATCTATTCACCCGTCTGTCCATCCATTCACCTGTCCATCTACCCATCCATTCATCCATCATCTATCTGTTTACCTGTTCATCCATTCATCCATTATCCATTCATCCATCATCTTCCCATACACCTGTGGGTCCGTCCATCCATCCATCCATCATCCATCCATTCACTTGTTCGTCTTTCCACCCACCCATCCATCATCCATCCCTCCGTCCATCCATCATCCATCCATCCTTTTATCATCCATCCATTCACCTGTCCATCCATCCATTCACCTTTTCATCCGTCCGTCCATCCATCCAACTGTTCATCCTTCTATCCATCCATCATCCATCCATCCATCCATCCGTCATTCATCTGGTCACCTCTTCATCCATCCCTTCACCGTTTGTCCATCCATACATCCATCCTTCCATCCATCTTTCCATTATCCAGCCATTCAGCTGTTCATCCTTCTATCCATCCAATCATCTTCCATCCGTCCATGATCCATCCATTCACCTGTCCATCCACCCATCCATTCATCATCCATCCTTTTATCATCCATCCATTCAACCGTCCATCCATTCACCTGTTCATCCATCCTTTCATCATCCATCCATTCACCTATTCATTCTTCCATGCATCCATCATCCATCCACTCGCCTCCTCATCCTTCCATCCATCCATCATCCATCCATCCTCTTATCATCCATCCATTCACCTAGTCATCCTTCCATTCATCCATCCATCATCCATCCATTATCATCCATCTATTCAGCCACCATCCATCCACCTGTTCGTCCATCCATCCATTCATCCATCCTTCCATTATCCATCCATTCACCTGTTCATCCTTCCATCCATCCATTATTCATCC
>NW_022317907.1:0-3426 GCF_002776525.5 Piliocolobus tephrosceles
CAACCATCCATCATCCATCCATTCACCTGTTCATCCTTCCATCCATCAACCAATCTACCTATTAATCCATCCCTCCATTCATCTATCTGTCCATTTGTTTATCCATACATTGGTCTATCCACCATCTATCCATCCATATGTACATACATCATCTACCCTCCACCCATCCATACATTATCTACCCACCCATACATACATACAGACATACACACATCATTCCAACCACCCACCCACCCACGCATCCATCCGTCCATCCATTCATCTGTCCATCCATCCATGTGTCTACACATCTGCTCATCCATTCATCCATCCATCCACTCATTCCTAAGCCACTGCTGAGCACCTGTTGTATGCCTTTTCCCTCCCTCCAACTGGTTCCCTCACATCTTCCCCCAGTGGCCAGCATCTTCTCCCTGAGGGCAGAGGCGTGGCCCCTCACAGTGCCTAGCACCTGCTGGTATACAGCTCATGCTCAAAGAATGTGACCACTCAGTTAACACACAGAAGAACGTGCTCCAAGCGACATGTGGCACATCTCCTTACAAAATGAATCTATCATAGTGGCTGTTTTCAGAGGCGTTCCCAAACACAGTGTGATCTGGATCAAATTGTGAAGCCCACGAGCCTGGTGAAACTTTCATTATTGAGCACCTGCTGTATACCTCCTTGAGCTGAGGAGAAGGATCAAGAGCTCATGGCCAAGAGGGGACCAGGCCCACCCACAAACACTGTTGATGTGCGGCCCTGAGCTGCGACAGGGATGTGGCAACGCAGAAAGGAACCAGGTGATGGGCTCCCAGCAATCTGGGGGCCACGGAGACTGAGTGCGGGGGCGTGGGGGGGGGTGGGCTAGGGCTATCCCTGGTGGTAGGATTCACAGGTGTCAGGCTCCTGGGCTGCAGCTGCTCAGTCACCTCCTGGCACTCAAGTGCATCAGTTCATTGACCTCATGCCAGTGGTGGGGCAGCCCTAATGCACAGGTCTGAAAAATGCTCAGGTGTACCTGCAGTGTGTGAGAGGAAGGAGGCTGGCGAAGGTAGGTGTGGCCACCTCGCCAGGTGTGGGTCTTGAGGGAACTTCTGCTCCTTTCAGGTGGCACAGAATGTGGTCCTGTACACAGGCGACTCCAATCTGGGGCTGGAGCTGTTTGAGGCAGCTGGAGACATCTTCTTCAACGAGGCCTGGGAGCAGGAGAAAGCCATGTCCTTCTACCGGGTGAGCTGGCCTGTGGGCTGATGTATGTGGGCCTCAGGGGGTCACCTGGAGGGCTGAGGCACAGGTGTGGCAGGGCAGAGGCCTCCCACCTGGAGGCAGGGCCACCCATGCACATGCTTAGTTTCCCAGTGGTCTCACCGGGAATGATATTGACTGTGCCCCTGCCCGGGACAAACGCTTGGGGCCTGGACGTGGCAATGGCCCTATACTTGCCTAGTGGTCTCACCAGGAATGATATTGACTGTGCCCCCTACCCGGGACAAACTCTTGGGTCTGGACATGACAGTGACTCTACCCTTGCACCTGATGATCTCAAGCAACCATGAGTGGGAAGTCCTGTCCCCATCTTCCAGATGAGGAAGCTGAGGCTCAGAGAAGCACAGGGACATGTCAAAGGACACACAGCATGTCACTGGGAGGCCCAGGGCCAGGGCCCAAGTCTGCCTGCACCCCAAAGCGGGGACAGCTTCTCCTTTCCTCTGAGCTCACGGTATGGCTCAGCCCTGGGCACAGATAAATGTGGTGTTTTTAGAGCAGAGAGGAGTGCTGGCTCCCCCTAGTCAGACCCCTGGTGCCCAGGTGGGAGAGGCGCCTGGTCTGAGGCTGCCGGGTGTAGCTACATGGGCCTCAGGTGACTCTTCAACCCCCAACTTGGGTGTCTGAACCGTGCGTTATCCCAGAGCACAGAGCTCTGTGGAGGTGCAAGGGTAACTGGGGCGTGGGATGCTCCAAGCACATGTTTGAGCTCTGAGGAAGGCGCTGGGCAAGGTGGGTGCTGCGGGAAGCCTGACCCCACCTGCCTGTGTGGTAGGACCAGGCCCTGCCCCTGGAAGTGACTATGGGCAACCGCAAGGTGGAGCCGCAGCTGCAGCTGTGCAACAAGCTGGTGGCACTGCTGGCCATGCTGGAGGAGCCCCAGGAGGGCTTGGAGGTTGCCCACATTGCCCTAGCACTCAGCATCACTCTGGGTAAGTCCCCTGAGCCCCCATCCTGCCAGGATCCACACTTTGCCAGAGCCCAGCCTCCAGGTCTGTAGGGCAGGAGCTGAAACAGCTGCTGGATTTTCCTGGTCTCCTGTCCAGGCAGGCAGATCTGCCCAGCTGGCTTCCCCGTCCGGCCGTGCGGCACAGCCCGAGGTCTCTCACGCAGTGCTGAGCTCTGCTTCCTCTGTCTCTTCCGGCTGTGACCACAAGGGCCACCCAGTGTGCCCTCTACCTTCCAGACATGCCAGGCATCTCGGTCCCTGTATGTGCCAGGCTGAGTGGCACATTCCCTTTGTCTTGTGCCTTTCCCACCCTCATCAATCACACGGCTCTCTGGCTGATGAAATCCCAGTTCCCCTTCCAGCAGCCTGCCCCTTAAGGCCGGGCATCCCCTGGTGCTGTGCCAGGATCGTCTGTCCTCCTCCAGAGACAGGGAACCCTGGGCGGGCCGCATGCCCCAACGCCTTGTGCCCTGGGGCCCAGTACACAGTAGGTGTGCAGCTGTGTGGGAATGCATTGAATGCAGGCTCCACAGCACTCGCCCTGAAAAGGGGAGGACATCAGAGACAGCCTAGGTGGGTTTGTGCATCTGTGGGGGGACCTGGAGCTCAGGCATGCAGTGACTCCCCCAAGGTAAGGGGCTCTGATCGTGACACACCCAGGAGGAGTCGGATGTCACGTCTGTGGGCTGCATGGAGCTGGGTTTCCCGGGAGCACCTGGACTGTATGGGTTTTGGGCTCCCCTGGTTAAAACCAGTGAACAAAGGCAGGTGGCTATGTGTAGGCAGAGCTGGGCCATCCAAGTCCGACTTTGCCAAAGCCTCACAGTAGACAGGGGCAAGCCTTATTAGTTCTGCTTTGCAGATGGGAAAGTGAGTCTGGGAATCCAGAAGGGACTGGCCAGAGCTGCCCAGGTGACCACAGGTGCCTGGAGGCAAGCCAGGTGCTGCCCGGGGTCTGCATACCTACTCCTGAGGGGCCTGTGTCCTGACTGCCCCAGGGAGCCACGTCCTCACACCTGCCCCTTTGGCCTGCACCCCAGGGGACTGGCTGAATGAGCCCGTGGCCTACCACCGGCTGGCCGCCCTGCACCACCTGCTGGGCCATGGCAAGCTGGCGGAGCACTTCTACCTCAAGGCCCTGTAGCTCTGCAACTCACCGCTGGAGTTTGACAAGGAGACCCTCTACTACGTGAAGGTGTACATGGTGCTTGGTGACATCTTCTACG
>NW_022317908.1:0-4786 GCF_002776525.5 Piliocolobus tephrosceles
CTGGCACCACTCCTGGCCCTAGGAGGGATGAGATTTTGGAAAGGACCGTGTGAAGGGGCCCCGGTCCCACACATCTGCCCAAGGAGGGGTTGGGGGTTCATACCCAGGCTTCTTCCCCAGGGGCATTCTCTGACTGGAAGGAGACCCTCCAGGAGCCCAGCACCCCAGCCCCCACTGCAGCCTCTGGTGGCTCCTGGCACAATAGCCTGTGGCACCTCCTCCTACGAGGCCCTCCCCAGGGTGCTGGGGGATTCAGACTTGGAAATGCAGGCCAGGGAATAGAGATCATGCGTCCCTGTCTCCCCACCCTGTGCTGAATGGTCAAGGAGATTGAGGGTGGGGTTGATACCCCACATGCTTACTTGCTTACTTGGGGTCATTTTTGAGTCACTTTCAGTAGTTTGTGTCCTCCTAGGAGTTTGGCTGTTGTGTCTAGATGGTCTGATTTGTTGGTGTACAATTGTTCGTAGTGTTTTCATGGAATCCTTTTATTTCTGTCAGGTTGGCAATAACGTTTCCTCTGTCATTTCTGATTTTAGAAACTTGGGTTTGTAATTGTTTATTTATTTATTTTTATTAGAGATGGGGTCTCATCATGTTCCCCCAGGCTGGTCTTGAATGCTGGCCTCAGCAATCCTTCCACCTCGGCCTCACAAAGCACTGGAATGACAGGCATGAGCCATGGCGCTCAGTCTCTGATTTTAGTCATTTGTGTCCCATCTCTCTTTTCTTGGTCAGTCTGGTGAAAGGCTTGTCAATTTTGTTATTATTTTCAAAAAACCCACTTTTAGTTCTGTTGACTATCTCTTTTGTTTTTCCATTCTCTGTATTTTTACTTCCCATTTCCACTCTCACATTTATTATTTTCTTCCTTTTATTCACTTTGGGTTTAGTTCATTTTCTAGTTTCTCAAGATGGAAGGTTAGGTTTTTGATTTGAGATTTTTTCTTCTTTATTTGAATGTAGACATTTACAGTTAGAAATTTCCCTTTCAGCACTGCCTTAGCTGCATCTTGGAGTTTTTGATATGCTGTGCTATTTTTTTTATTATTATTTTTTTTAGGTTTTGCTCCATTGCCCAGGCTGGGGTGCAGTGGTGCAATCTTGGCTAATTGCAACTTCTACCCAGGTTCAAGCCGATCTCATGCCTCAGCTTCCCGAGTATCTGGGATTACAGATGTGCACCACCACACCCGGCTAATTTTTGTATTTTTTTTATAGAGACGAGGTTTCACCATTTTTCTCAGGCTGATCTCAAACTCCTGGACTCAAGCGATCCTCCCGCCTCGGCCTCCCCCAGTGCTGGGATGACAGGCGTGAGCCACCGTGCTGGCCCGGGCTGTGCATTTGTTTGCATTCTTCTCAAATTAGTTTTCAGTTTCCCTGATGGTCTCTTCTTTGACTCACTGGTTGTTTAGGAGTGTGTAATTTCCACATATTTTTGAATTTCCCACTTTCCTTCACTCTTGATTTCCAGTTTCATGCCAGTACAGCTGAAGAACACCTCTGCTTTGGTCTCAGTCCTTCTCCACTCACTGAGGCTCGTTTTGTGGCCTGGCACATGGTCTGTCATTGGGAATGTCCCATGGGTGCTCGAGAGGACTGTGTATTCAGCTGTCGTTGGGGGGCATGTGTAACAGATGTCCATTTGGCGTACCTGGTTTCCGGTGTTAATCTTCGGAATGTTTCTGACACTAGAAAATCCGAAGCTTTCCACTGTTCCCAGCACTGTGGCTTTGGGAGAGGCCAGTGAGTCTATGGTTTTAGAGCCTGGTTGCATGAGAGAAGCATGTGTGGGAACACCAGGGGCTGGCTTTGAACCCCATTCCCCCAACATGATGCCATGTGTGGCAGACATGATGCTTGGCTTTGCTCTCTCAGGGTTCCATCTGCGACAGGGGCTACTTGTGCCCCTGGCCTCATCAGCTCAGGCTGAAGCCGGCCCTGGTCCTCGCCAGAGGGACTTTGTGAAGCAGAAATAGATGGCCTGGTGCAGGGGCCGAGCCTGGCCAGGACCTCGGCCCTGGGAGTTGTAAAGAAGGCCGGCCTCTACCATGAGCATCTACACCAAGCTGTGCCCATGTCACGGTGTGCTTGGTGTCTGCCCTTGTACAGGTACATGGCCTGTCTGAGCTCAGGCTCCCCGCCTATGGGGCTCAGGTTCACAGAGGTGTGAAAGAGACAAGCACAGCGCAGGGGCCTCCGAGCCCAGCCAGCCTCTCTTCGATGCTGGGAGGCTGACGTCTTCCATTTTGTCTTCTGCCCAGGCCAGATGCGGGCTGTCCAGTGGCTGTGCTACTTCTACAGCGTCGTCATGCCCAGTGAGGCCCAGTGTGTCATCTACCACGAGTTCCAGCTCTCCCTGGCCCACAAAGTGACCAAAAAGGTGCTGGAGGGGGCAGCTCCTGGAGACCACCAGTCAGCTCTACCTGTCCCTGGGCACCGAGCGGAGAGGGCTGGCTTTGCAGTGGTGGGGGTGTGGAGGGGCGCAAGGGGGTGAGGGGGTCAGGGCAGGGAGGGTGGCACAGGGAAGCTGGCCCAGGGCCCCATCAGCCCCTTTCCTTTGGACCATTTGGTTCCTTGGCATCAGATGCTTTGAGCTGGTGGGTCTGGGGTCGTCCCAGGGCTGCTGCTGGCTCGTGAGTCCCAGCTTGAGCCTCCCGTGTTGGGTCAAAGGTCATCTCAACCCCAGCAGAGGCAGTACGTGCACTCTGGGCTGTTCTTCCTACTATGGTGGCTTTTGTCATCTGACCTCTGCCTGCCCCGAGTCTTCACTCCTGGCTTTCATCTGTCCCCTTAAATGTGACCACAGCAGCCACCTGTGGCTTCTCTCCCACAGAAGACAGAGCCAATTGTGTCACCTGCTTCCCTGGGGCAGGGTTTCAAGGTCTCACGTCCCATATGTGGCCCACTCGGCTTCCCCCAAGCATCCTGACCTGGTGGGGTAACCATGGCCCTGGCCACCCCACCCACAGGGCCTGGTGACATTGCTGCAGTCACAGCCCCTCGAGTGTCAGACTTACTGAGAGAGCAGGGAAGGAGCCAGATTCCATGGGGACCCGGGAGACTGGCTCCAGTCTTGGCCTCAGGTTCACAGAAGGAAAATGGGCCAGTGTGCTAGAGCCATGCTTCTCAAAGTGTAGTCCCTGGACTAGCAGAGCAGCATCTATATCATCTAGGAGCTTGTGGCAAGTGGGAGTCTGGGGCCTGCCCCAGGCCTGTGGAGCCGGAAGCTCTGGGAGCAGGGCCAGCAAGCTATACAGACAGGCCTCCGAGTGACTGTGATGCCTGCACACCTTAAGAACCATCGGCCTAGATAGCCTCTGAACACTAACGGCTCCTGGTGCATCTGGAGAAGACACAGACCATGTCTGGGAGGCAGGGGAGACAGACTAGCACCCTCCTCCTGCCACAGGGCAGCATGATGCTCGATTCCCTCAGAAGGATGTCCTTCATCTTTTCCATGCCATGAGTGTTCACCCTGGCCCTCCCAGCAGCCTGGGAAGGGCAGAACACTGCACACACAAGAGGGCCATTCGCAGTCCCTGCCCACACAAGAGGGCCGTTCGCAGTCCCCACATGCCAGATTCATGTGTCACCAGACCCAGGGAGGAGGCAGACTGGTTCCAGGAGGATGAGAGCCCTTGTTCTGATACCTATGTCTGATTCCAGGGCCTACAGATCCACTCTGGACTACACCAAACGAAGTCTGGGGATTTTCATTGACCTCCAGAAGAAAGAGGAGGCGCATGCCTGGCTGCAAGCAGGGAAGAGCTACTACATCCTGTGGCAGAGCGAGCTGGTGGACCTGTACATCCAGGTGAGTGGCAAGGGATGCAGGAGGGCCCCTGTGCTGTTCACTCTCTGTCCATCCATCCATCCATCCATTCATCTTTCCATCCATCTATCCATCATCCATCCATCCATCATCCATCTGTCCTTTCATCCATCCATCATTCATCTGTCCTTTTATCATCCATCTATTCACCCGTCTGTCCATCCATTCACCTGTCCATCTACCCATCCATTCATCCATCATCTATCTGTTTACCTGTTCATCCATTCATCCATTATCCATTCATCCATCATCTTCCCATACACCTGTGGGTCCGTCCATCCATCCATCCATCATCCATCCATTCACCTGTTCGTCTTTCCACCCACCCATCCATCATCCATCCCTCCGTCCATCCATCATCCATCCATCCTTTTATCATCCATCCATTCACCTGTCCATCCATCCATTCACCTTTTCATCCGTCCGTCCATCCATCCAACTGTTCATCCTTCTATCCATCCATCATCCATCCATCCATCCATCCGTCATTCATCTGGTCACCTCTTCATCCATCCATTCACCGTTTGTCCATCCATACATCCATCCTTCCATCCATCTTTCCATTATCCAGCCATTCAGCTGTTCATCCTTCTATCCATCCAATCATCTTCCATCCGTCCATGATCCATCCATTCACCTGTCCATCCACCCATCCATTCATCATCCATCCTTTTATCATCCATCCATTCAACCGTCCATCCATTCACCTGTTCATCCATCATCCATCCACTTGCCTCCTCATCCTTCCATCCATCCATCATCCATCCATCCTCTTATCATCCATCCATTCACCTAGTCATCCTTCCATTCATCCATCCATCATCCATCCATTATCATCCATCTATTCAGCCACCATCCATCCACCTGTTCGTCCATCCATCCATTCATCCATCCTTCCATTATCCATCCATTCACCTGTTCATCCTTCCATCCATCCATTATTCATCC
>NW_022317909.1:0-3423 GCF_002776525.5 Piliocolobus tephrosceles
CGTAGAAGATGTCACCAAGCACCATGTACACCTTCACGTAGTAGAGGATCTCCTTGTCAAACTCCAGCGGTGAGTTGCAGAGCTACAGGGCCTTGAGGTAGAAGTGCTCCGCCAGCTTGCCATGGCCCAGCAGGTGGTGCAGGGCGGCCAGCCGGTGGTAGGCCACGGGCTCATTCAGCCAGTCCCCTGGGGTGCAGGCCAAAGGGGCAGGTGTGAGGACGTGGCTCCCTGGGGCAGTCAGGACACAGGCCCCTCAGGAGTAGGTATGCAGACCCCGGGCAGCACCTGGCTTGCCTCCAGGCACCTGTGGTCACCTGGGCAGCTCTGGCCAGTCCCTTCTGGATTCCCAGACTCACTTTCCCATCTGCAAAGCAGAACTAATAAGGCTTGCCCCTGTCTACTGTGAGGCTTTGGCAAAGTCGGACTTGGATGGCCCAGCTCTGCCTACACATAGCCACCTGCCTTTGTTCACTGGTTTTAACCAGGGGAGCCCAAAACCCATACAGTCCAGGTGCTCCCGGGAAACCCAGCTCCATGCAGCCCACAGACGTGACATCCGACTCCTCCTGGGTGTGTCACGATCAGAGCCCCTTACCTTGGGGGAGTCACTGCATGCCTGAGCTCCAGGTCCCCCCACAGATGCACAAACCCACCTAGGCTGTCTCTGATGTCCTCCCCTTTTCAGGGCGAGTGCTGTGGAGCCTGCATTCAATGCATTCCCACACAGCTGCACACCTACTGTGTACTGGGCCCCAGGGCACAAGGCGTTGGGGCATGCGGCCCGCCCAGGGTTCCCTGTCTCTGGAGGAGGACAGACGATCCTGGCACAGCACCAGGGGATGCCCGGCCTTAAGGGGCAGGCTGCTGGAAGGGGAACTGGGATTTCATCAGCCAGAGAGCCGTGTGATTGATGAGGGTGGGAAAGGCACAAGACAAAGGGAATGTGCCACTCAGCCTGGCACATACAGGGACCGAGATGCCTGGCATGTCTGGAAGGTAGAGGGCACACTGGGTGGCCCTTGTGGTCACAGCCGGAAGAGACAGAGGAAGCAGAGCTCAGCACTGCGTGAGAGACCTCGGGCTGTGCCGCACGGCCGGACGGGGAAGCCAGCTGGGCAGATCTGCCTGCCTGGACAGGAGACCAGGAAAATCCAGCAGCTGTTTCAGCTCCTGCCCTACAGACCTGGAGGCTGGGCTCTGGCAAAGTGTGGATCCTGGCAGGATGGGGGCTCAGGGGACTTACCCAGAGTGATGCTGAGTGCTAGGGCAATGTGGGCAACCTCCAAGCCCTCCTGGGGCTCCTCCAGCATGGCCAGCAGTGCCACCAGCTTGTTGCACAGCTGCAGCTGCGGCTCCACCTTGCGGTTGCCCATAGTCACTTCCAGGGGCAGGGCCTGGTCCTACCACACAGGCAGGTGGGGTCAGGCTTCCCGCAGCACCCACCTTGCCCAGCGCCTTCCTCAGAGCTCAAACATGTGCTTGGAGCATCCCACGCCCCAGTTACCCTTGCACCTCCACAGAGCTCTGTGCTCTGGGATAACGCACGGTTCAGACACCCAAGTTGGGGGTTGAAGAGTCACCTGAGGCCCATGTAGCTACACCCGGCAGCCTCAGACCAGGCGCCTCTCCCACCTGGGCACCAGGGGTCTGACTAGGGGGAGCCAGCACTCCTCTCTGCTCTAAAAACACCACATTTATCTGTGCCCAGGGCTGAGCCATACCGTGAGCTCAGAGGAAAGGAGAAGCTGTCCCCGCTTTGGGGTGCAGGCAGACTTGGGCCCTGGCCCTGGGCCTCCCAGTGACATGCTGTGTGTCCTTTGACATGTCCCTGTGCTTCTCTGAGCCTCAGCTTCCTCATCTGGAAGATGGGGACAGGACTTCCCACTCATGGTTGCTTGAGATCATCAGGTGCAAGGGTAGAGTCACTGTCGTGTCCAGACCCAAGAGTTTGTCCCGGGTAGGGGGCACAGTCAATATCATTCCTGGTGAGACCACTAGGCAAGTATAGGGCCATTGCCACGTCCAGGCCCCAAGCGTTTGTCCCGGGCAGGGGCACAGTCAATATCATTCCCGGTGAGACCACTGGGAAACTAAGCATGTGCATGGGTGGCCCTGCCTCCAGGTGGGAGGCCTCTGCCCTGCCACACCTGTGCCTCAGCCCTCCAGGTGACCCCCTGAGGCCCACATACATCAGCCCACAGGCCAGCTCACCCGGTAGTAGGACATGGCTTTCTCCTGCTCCCAGGCCTCGTTGAAGAAGATGTCTCCAGCTGCCTCAAACAGCTCCAGCCCCAGATTGGAGTCGCCTGTGTACAGGACCACATTCTGTGCCACCTGAAAGGAGCAGAAGTTCCCTCAAGACCCACACCTGGCGAGGTGGCCACACCTACCTTCGCCAGCCTCCTTCCTCTCACACACTGCAGGTACACCTGAGCATTTTTCAGACCTGTGCATTAGGGCTGCCCCACCACTGGCATGAGGTCAATGAACTGATGCACTTGAGTGCCAGGAGGTGACTGAGCAGCTGCAGCCCAGGAGCCTGACACCTGTGAATCCTACCACCAGGGATAGCCCTAGCCCACCCCCCCCCACGCCCCCGCACTCAGTCTCCGTGGCCCCCAGATTGCTGGGAGCCCATCACCTGGTTCCTTTCTGCGTTGCCACATCCCTGTCGCAGCTCAGGGCCGCACATCAACAGTGTTTGTGGGTGGGCCTGGTCCCCTCTTGGCCATGAGCTCTTGATCCTTCTCCTCAGCTCAAGGAGGTATACAGCAGGTGCTCAATAATGAAAGTTTCACCAGGCTCGTGGGCTTCACAATTTGATCCAGATCACACTGTGTTTGGGAACGCCTCTGAAAACAGCCACTATGATAGATTCATTTTGTAAGGAGATGTGCCACATGTCGCTTGGAGCACGTTCTTCTGTGTGTTAACTGAGTGGTCACATTCTTTGAGCATGAGCTGTATACCAGCAGGTGCTAGGCACTGTGAGGGGCCACGCCTCTGCCCTCAGGGAGAAGATGCTGGCCACTGGGGGAAGATGTGAGGGAACCAGTTGGAGGGAGGGAAAAGGCATACAACAGGTGCTCAGCAGTGGCTTAGGAATGAGTGGATGGATGGATGAATGGATGAGCAGATGTGTAGACACATGGATGGATGGACAGATGAATGGATGGACGGATGGATGCGTGGGTGGGTGGGTGGTTGGAATGATGTGTGTATGTCTGTATGTATGTATGGGTGGGTAGATAATGTATGGATGGGTGGAGGGTAGATGTATGTACATATGGATGGATAGATGGTGGATAGACCAATGTATGGATAAACAAATGGACAGATAGATGAATGGAGGGATGGATTAATAGGTAGATTGGTTGATGGATGGAAGGATGAACAGGTGAATGGATGGATGATGGATGGTTG
>NW_022317910.1:0-2202 GCF_002776525.5 Piliocolobus tephrosceles
TTCTCCTGCCTCAGCCTCCCGAGAAGCTGGGACTACAGGCGCCCGCCACCACGCCCGGCTAATTTTTTTGTATTTTTTAGTAGAGACGGGGTTTCACCGTGTTTGCCAGGATGGTCTTGATCTCCTGACCTCGTGATCTGCCTGCCTTGGCCTCCCAAAGTGCTGGGATTACAGGCGTGAGCCACAGCGCCCGACCCTAAAATAATTTTTTAGAGCAGTTTTAGGTTCACAGCAAAATTGAGAGGAAGGTACGGAGAATTCCCATATACTGTCTGCCCTCACACATAGATGGTATATTTGTTACAGTTGATGGACCTGCCTTGAACATCATTACCCAAAGTTCATGGTTTACATTAGAGTTCACTCTTGATGTTATCTTATACAGTCTGTGAGTTTGGATAAAAGAGTAACATGTGTCCACCATCGTAGTATCTTACAGAATATTTTCACTGACCTAAAATCTTTTTCTGCTCCACCTATTCATCCTTCCCTCTCCGACAACCCCTGGCAACCATTGATCTTTTTACTGTCTCCATAGTTTCGCCCTTTTCCAGAATGTCTTATAGTTGGAATCCTATAGTATGTGGCCTTTTCTGAATGGCTTCTTTCACTTAGTCATATGCATTGAAGTTTTCTCCCATGTCTCTTCATGGCCTTAAATAGCTCATTTCTTTTTGCACCGAATAATATTTCACTTTCAGGATGTACCACAGTTTATGCACTCACCTACTGAAAGACAACTTGGTTGCTTCCAAATTTGGGCAATTATGAATAAAACTGCTATAAACATCCGTCTGCAGGTTTTTATGTGAACACAAGTCTTCCACTCCTTTGTTAATACCAAGAAACATGATTGCTGAAAGAGTATGTTTAGTTTTATAAGAAACTATCAAACTGTCTTCCAAAGTGGCTGTATCATTTTTGCATTTCCACCAGCAACAAATGAGAGTTTTTCCTGTTGCTCCACATCCTTGCCAGTATTTGGTGTTGTCAGTGTTCTGGATTTGGGCTTTTTTTTTTTTTTTGATACAGGGTCTCACTCTGTCACCCAGACTGGAGTGCAGTGGTGCAATCTCGGCTCACTGCAACCTTCACCTCCCAGGCTCAAGCAATTCTCCTGTCTCAGCCTCTCAAGTAGCTGGGATTACAGGAATGCGCCATTACTGCCTGGCTAATTTTTGTATTTTTAGTAGATGGGGTTTCACCATGTAGGCCAGGCTGGTCTTGAACTCCTGACCTCAAATGATCCACTCACCTTGGCCTTCCAAAGTGCTGGGATTACAGGTATGAGCCACCATGCCCGGCCTCTTTTTTTTTTCAAACAAGAGATGGGATCTTGCTGTGTTGCCGCGGCTGGTCTCCAGCTCCTGGGCTCAAGCAATCCAGTCGCCTCAGCCTCCCAAATTGCTGGGATTTCAGGCAAGGTGTGAGCCACCTTGTCCAGCTGATTTTGGCTATTCTAATAGGCATGTAACCCTGAAGGATTTATTTTTTATTTTTTAGGCAGAGTCTTGCTCTGTCACTCTGGCTGGAGTGCAGTGTGCAATCTCAGTTCACTGCAACCTCTGCCTCCTGGGTTCAAGTGATTCTTGTGCCTCAGCCACCTGAGTAACTGGGACTACAGGTGAGTGCTACCAAACGTGGCTAATTTTTGTATTTTTGATAGAGACGGAGTTTTGCCCTCTGAAGGATTTTAGCTTACGGAAAGGAAGAGACTAATTCCAGAGAGAGTAAATGCGTATGACATATCCTATGTGGCTGGAATTGATCACTGGAGCTTGGACTTTATTCTGAAGGCCATGAGTAGCTTTTGAAGATATTCTGAAGGCCATGAGTAGCTTTTGAAGACTTTTAAGTTGGAGAATGCCCTCTGTAGTGGGTTGAATGTGGCCTCCAAAAAGATATGTTCACTTGGAACCTGTGGATGTCACCTTCTTTGACAAAAGGCTTTTAGCAGCTGTAATTAAGGCAAAGCTCCTAGGAGACAACATCCTTGATTAGGGTGGGCCATAAATCCAATGACAGGTGTCCCTGTAAGAGAAGAGAAGGATAAAGGAGATGTAGAGAAGAAGAAGAGGTAATGCAAAGATGGAGGCAGAGATTGGAATGATGTGTCTGCAAGCCAAGGAGCACCAAGGATTGATGGCAGCCACCAGAAACTAGAAGAGAGGCATGGAACAACTTCTTCCTCAGTGCCTCCAG
>NW_022317911.1:0-4830 GCF_002776525.5 Piliocolobus tephrosceles
GGATGAATAATGGATGGATGGAAGGATGAACAGGTGAATGGATGGATAATGGAAGGATGGATGAATGGATGGATGGACGAACAGGTGGATGGATGGTGGCTGAATAGATGGATGATAATGGATGGATGATGGATGGATGAATGGAAGGATGACTAGGTGAATGGATGGATGATAAGAGGATGGATGGATGATGGATGGATGGAAGGATGAGGAGGCGAGTGGATGGATGATGGATGCATGGAAGAATGAATAGGTGAATGGATGGATGATGAAAGGATGGATGAACAGGTGAATGGATGGACGGTTGAATGGATGGATGATAAAAGGATGGATGATGAATGGATGGGTGGATGGACAGGTGAATGGATGGATCATGGACGGATGGAAGATGATTGGATGGATAGAAGGATGAACAGCTGAATGGCTGGATAATGGAAAGATGGATGGAAGGATGGATGTATGGATGGACAAACGGTGAAGGGATGGATGAAGAGGTGACCAGATGAATGACGGATGGATGGATGGATGGATGATGGATGGATAGAAGGATGAACAGTTGGATGGATGGACGGACGGATGAAAAGGTGAATGGATGGATGGACAGGTGAATGGATGGATGATAAAAGGATGGATGGATGATGGATGGACGGAGGGATGGATGATGGATGGGTGGGTGGAAAGACGAACAAGTGAATGGATGGATGATGGATGGATGGATGGACGGACCCACAGGTGTATGGGAAGATGATGGATGAATGGATAATGGATGAATGGATGAACAGGTAAACAGATAGATGATGGATGAATGGATGGGTAGATGGACAGGTGAATGGATGGACAGACGGGTGAATAGATGGATGATAAAAGGACAGATGAATGATGGATGGATGAAAGGACAGATGGATGATGGATGGATGGATGATGGATAGATGGATGGAAGGATGAATGGATGGATGGATGGACAGAGAGTGAACAGCACAGGGGCCCTCCTGCATCCCTTGCCACTCACCTGGATGTACAGGTCCACCAGCTCGCTCTGCCACAGGATGTAGTAGCTCTTCCCTGCTTGCAGCCAGGCATGCGGCTCCTCTTTCTTCTGGAGGTCAATGAAAATCCCCAGACTTCGTTTGGTGTAGTCCAGAGTGGATCTGTAGGCCCTGGAATCAGACATAGGTATCAGAACAAGGGCTCTCATCCTCCTGGAACCAGTCTGCCTCCTCCCTGGGTCTGGTGACACATGAATCTGGCATGTGGGGACTGCGAACGGCCCTCTTGTGTGGGCAGGGACTGCGAATGGCCCTCTTGTGTGTGCAGTGTTCTGCCCTTCCCAGGCTGCTGGGAGGGCCAGGGTGAACACTCATGGCATGGAAAAGATGAAGGACATCCTTCTGAGGGAATCGAGCATCATGCTGCCCTGTGGCAGGAGGAGGGTGCTAGTCTGTCTCCCCTGCCTCCCAGACATGGTCTGTGTCTTCTCCAGATGCACCAGGAGCCATTAGTGTTCAGAGGCTATCTAGGCCGATGGTTCTTAAGGTGTGCAGGCATCACAGTCACTCGGAGGCCTGTCTGTATAGCTTGCTGGCCCTGCTCCCAGAGCTTCCGGCTCCACAGGCCTGGGGCAGGCCCCAGACTCCCACTTGCCACAAGCTCCTAGATGATATAGATGCTGCTCTGCTAGTCCAGGGACTACACTTTGAGAAGCATGGCTCTAGCACACTGGCCCATTTTCCTTCTGTGAACCTGAGGCCAAGACTGGAGCCAGTCTCCCGGGTCCCCATGGAATCTGGCTCCTTCCCTGCTCTCTCAGTAAGTCTGACACTCGAGGGGCTGTGACTGCAGCAATGTCACCAGGCCCTGTGGGTGGGGTGGCCAGGGCCATGGTTACCCCACCAGGTCAGGATGCTTGGGGGAAGCCGAGTGGGCCACATATGGGACGTGAGACCTTGAAACCCTGCCCCAGGGAAGCAGGTGACACAATTGGCTCTGTCTTCTGTGGGAGAGAAGCCACAGGTGGCTGCTGTGGTCACATTTAAGGGGACAGATGAAAGCCAGGAGTGAAGACTCGGGGCAGGCAGAGGTCAGATGACAAAAGCCACCATAGTAGGAAGAACAGCCCAGAGTGCACGTACTGCCTCTGCTGGGGTTGAGATGACCTTTGACCCAACACGGGAGGCTCAAGCTGGGACTCACGAGCCAGCAGCAGCCCTGGGACGACCCCAGACCCACCAGCTCAAAGCATCTGATGCCAAGGAACCAAATGGTCCAAAGGAAAGGGGCTGATGGGGCCCTGGGCCAGCTTCCCTGTGCCACCCTCCCTGCCCTGACCCCCTCACCCCCTTGCGCCCCTCCACACCCCCACCACTGCAAAGCCAGCCCTCTCCGCTCGGTGCCCAGGGACAGGTAGAGCTGACTGGTGGTCTCCAGGAGCTGCCCCCTCCAGCACCTTTTTGGTCACTTTGTGGGCCAGGGAGAGCTGGAACTCGTGGTAGATGACACACTGGGCCTCACTGGGCATGACGACGCTGTAGAAGTAGCACAGCCACTGGACAGCCCGCATCTGGCCTGGGCAGAAGACAAAATGGAAGACGTCAGCCTCCCAGCATCGAAGAGAGGCTGGCTGGGCTCGGAGGCCCCTGCGCTGTGCTTGTCTCTTTCACACCTCTGTGAACCTGAGCCCCATAGGCGGGGAGCCTGAGCTCAGACAGGCCATGTACCTGTACAAGGGCAGACACCAAGCACACCGTGACATGGGCACAGCTTGGTGTAGATGCTCATGGTAGAGGCCGGCCTTCTTTACAACTCCCAGGGCCGAGGTCCTGGCCAGGCTCGGCCCCTGCACCAGGCCATCTATTTCTGCTTCACAAAGTCCCTCTGGCGAGGACCAGGGCCGGCTTCAGCCTGAGCTGATGAGGCCAGGGGCACAAGTAGCCCCTGTCGCAGATGGAACCCTGAGAGAGCAAAGCCAAGCATCATGTCTGCCACACATGGCATCATGTTGGGGGAATGGGGTTCAAAGCCAGCCCCTGGTGTTCCCACACATGCTTCTCTCATGCAACCAGGCTCTAAAACCATAGACTCACTGGCCTCTCCCAAAGCCACAGTGCTGGGAACAGTGGAAAGCTTCGGATTTTCTAGTGTCAGAAACATTCCGAAGATTAACACCGGAAACCAGGTACGCCAAATGGACATCTGTTACACATGCCCCCCAACGACAGCTGAATACACAGTCCTCTCGAGCACCCATGGGACATTCCCAATGACAGACCATGTGCCAGGCCACAAAACGAGCCTCAGTGAGTGGAGAAGGACTGAGACCAAAGCAGAGGTGTTCTTCAGCTGTACTGGCATGAAACTGGAAATCAAGAGTGAAGGAAAGTGGGAAATTCAAAAATATGTGGAAATTACACACTCCTAAACAACCAGTGAGTCAAAGAAGAGACCATCAGGGAAACTGAAAACTAATTTGAGAAGAATGCAAACAAATGCACAGCCCGGGCCAGCACGGTGGCTCACGCCTGTCATCCCAGCACTGGGGGAGGCCGAGGCGGGAGGATCGCTTGAGTCCAGGAGTTTGAGATCAGCCTGAGAAAAATGGTGAAACCTCATCTCTATAAAAAAAATACAAAAATTAGCCGGGTGTGGTGGTGCACATCTGTAATCACAGATACTCGGGAAGCTGAGGCATGAGATTGGCTTGAACCTGGGTAGAAGTTGCAATTAGCCAAGATTGCACCACTGCACCCCAGCCTGGGCAATGGAGCAAAACCTAAAAAAAATAATAATAAAAAAAAATAGCACAGCATATCAAAAACTCCAAGATGCAGCTAAGGCAGTGCTGAAAGGGAAATTTCTAACTGTAAATGTCTACATTCAAATAAAGAAGAAAAAATCTCAAATCAAAAACCTAACCTTCCATCTTGAGAAACTAGAAAATGAACTAAACCCAAAGTGAATAAAAGGAAGAAAATAATAAATGTGAGAGTGGAAATGGGAAGTAAAAATACAGAGAATGGAAAAACAAAAGAGATAGTCAACAGAACTAAAAGTGGGTTTTTTGAAAATAATAACAAAATTGACAAGCCTTTCACCAGACTGACCAAGAAAAGAGAGATGGGACACAAATGACTAAAATCAGAGACTGAGCGCCATGGCTCATGCCTGTCATTCCAGTGCTTTGTGAGGCCGAGGTGGAAGGATTGCTGAGGCCAGCATTCAAGACCAGCCTGGGGGAACATGATGAGACCCCATCTCTAATAAAAATAAATAAATAAACAATTACAAACCCAAGTTTCTAAAATCAGAAATGACAGAGGAAACGTTATTGCCAACCTGACAGAAATAAAAGGATTCCATGAAAACACTACGAACAATTGTACACCAACAAATCAGACCATCTAGACACAACAGCCAAACTCCTAGGAGGACACAAACTACTGAAAGTGACTCAAAAATGACCCCAAGTAAGCAAGTAAGCATGTGGGGTATCAACCCCACCCTCAATCTCCTTGACCATTCAGCACAGGGTGGGGAGACAGGGACGCATGATCTCTATTCCCTGGCCTGCATTTCCAAGTCTGAATCCCCCAGCACCCTGGGGAGGGCCTCGTAGGAGGAGGTGCCACAGGCTATTGTGCCAGGAGCCACCAGAGGCTGCAGTGGGGGCTGGGGTGCTGGGCTCCTGGAGGGTCTCCTTCCAGTCAGAGAATGCCCCTGGGGAAGAAGCCTGGGTATGAACCCCCAACCCCTCCTTGGGCAGATGTGTGGGACCGGGGCCCCTTCACATGGTCCTTTCCAAAATCTCATCCCTCCTAGGGCCAGGAGTGGTGCCAG